>NW_016830135.1:0-883 GCF_001698545.2 Rhinopithecus bieti
CAGCAGATTTCTCAGCAGAAACCCTACAAGTCAGAAGGGATGGGGTCCAATCTTTAGCCTCCTTAAACAAAATAATTATCAGCTAAGAATTTTTTATCCAGCGAAACTAAGCTTCACAAATGAAGGAAAGATACAGTCTTTTCAGACAAACAAATGCTGAGAGAATTTGCCACTACCTAGCCAGCACTACAAGATCTGTTAAAAGAGCTCTAAATCTTGAAACAAATCCTTGAAATACACCAAAATAGAACCTCCTTAAAGCATAAATCTCACAGTACCTATAAAACAGTAACACAATGGAAAAAAAAAAAAAAAAAACCAAACCAAGACATTCAGGCAACAACTAGAATGATGAATAGAATAATACCTCACATCTCAATATTAATGTTGAATGGAAATGGCCTAAATGCTCTGCTTAAAAAACACGGTAGCAGAATGGACAAGAATTCACCAACCAAATATCTGTTGTTTTCAAGAGACTCACCTAACACATAAGAACTCACATAAACTTAAGGTAAAGGGGAGGAAAAAGATATTTCGTGCAAATGGACACCAAAGAAGGAGCAGGAGTAGCTATTTTTATTTCAGACAAAGCAGACTTTAAAGCAACATTAAAAAGGACAAAGAGGGACATTATATGATAATGCCCCTTATCATTATATGATGAAAGGACTAGTCCAACAAGAATGAAGAAGAATGAAACTGGATCCTCATCTCTCAGCTTATACAAAAATCAACTCAAGATGGATCAAAGACTTAAACCTAAGACCTGAAACCATAACAGTTCTAGAAGATAACATCGGAAAAACCCTCCTGGACATTGGCTTAGGCAAAGACTTCATGACCAAGAACCTAAAAGCAAATGCAGCAAAACAAAGATAAA
>NW_016830136.1:0-1596 GCF_001698545.2 Rhinopithecus bieti
CGTCTCGGCCGCCCAAAGTGCTGGGACTACAGGCTTGAGTCACCGCGCCCGGCCGAGATTTAACTTTTCAAAACTATTGTCTTCCTTAGTAAAACCAGAATGTATTAAGTCATTTATACTGTTATATTCCTAACTACATTATGGTTAGAATGCATTCCTGAATTTGTTACCCCAATGTAAATATGATTTCATATTGTGACTATGTATGTTCATATATATGGCATATGGCAGAGAACCATGAAATGTTCCTGCCATATAGCCTGAACTGAGGAACAACCTTAAAGAAAGTCTATACACGCAAGGTATGGCAGGTATGTTTTGAATTTGGTTTTCTTCTGGGCATGGTTTTGAATTTAAATTAACTGAGATAGTTTAAATAGTTTGTCCGTATATGGAATTAGAAATTAACCTTAACTGAATACTTTTGAATTGGAATACTCTTGGCTAAGGCTTAGAACAAATCTGTAAAAGGCAAAAGTAAGTATTTCTGGCTTGGCTTACAGGACAAAAAAAGAGAACGTAAAGCAGTGTTGAGTTTCAGGTGAGAAAAACTACTTTAAGTAGTAAGATAGAGCATCACACTATTTTCGTATCAGTGGATGTGTTGGAGTTTGTGTTCAAGTTCTATTTTTTTTTTTTTGTTACTAAATATTGATGATGACAAAACAGTCTAGAGAAAACCTCCACCTGTGGTTTGAATTCCTCCCCACCCCCTTTTTGGACTTTTTTATTTATTAGATTATGTTGTTGACTCAAACATTCATGGAATTCACAGAGGGCATGCTCATTGTTTAGTATCATAGAACTTAAAGTGGGATTATTTATTTTATTATTATTATTATTATTATTATTGAGATGAAATACTGCTCTGTCGTCCAGACTGGAGTGCAGTGGCGCAATCTCCACTCATCGGAACCTCTGTCTCCTGGGTTCAGGCAGTTCTCCTGTCTCCACCTCCCGAGTAGCTGGGATTACAGGCGCACACCACTGAACCTGCTAATTTTTTGTATTTTTAGTAGAGATGGGGTTTCACTGTGTTGGCCAGGTTGGTCTTGAACTCCTGACCTCAGGTAATCCGCCTGCCTTGGCCTCCCAAAGTGCTAGGATTACAGGCGCTAGCCACCACGCCCTGCCAAAGTGGAATTATTTTAATTGTAAATAATGTCAGACCCACTTTTACCCTGTGCTTTGCCATTAAATAGAAGTCCTAAGCCAGGTACAGCTTCAGGCACCTGTAGTCCCAGCGGCTCCGGTGGCAGAGGTGGAAGGATCACTTGAGACCAGCCTGGGCAACATAGCGAGACCCTGTCTCTGAAAAAGCAAAGTGCTAGGGGCAAAGGAAAATTGCAGACATACGTAACAATTGCTTTTATGTATTTCTGTTTAAACCGGCAAAAACTAAGTAAACAGTTCTAATTTTATTCTTCACAATTTCTTAGTATGCATACTGACCTGCTAGCTTATTTTCTTTTGTTAAAACTTGGAAAAGTTATTAAGGAAATTTAAAATGACAAATCATTTGTTAACATGGTGTGAGAAAATCATGGAAAGTAAAAGTTGAGCACTTCCTCCCTTCGTCATGTAATTTAAACTGAA
>NW_016830137.1:0-5306 GCF_001698545.2 Rhinopithecus bieti
CGGGAAGAGGAACATCACACACCGGGGCCCATCATGGGGAGGGGGGAGGAGGAGGAATTGCATTGGGAGTTATACATGATATAAATGATGAATTGATGGGTGCTGACGAGTTGATGGGTGCAGCACACCAACATGGCAGAAGTCTACATATGTAACAAACCTGCACGTTATGCGCATGTACCCTAGAACTTAGTATAATAAAAAAAAAAAAAAGAAAGAAATGCCAGTGTCATACGCTTTGCTTTCCTCAATTTCAATTACCTGTCGTCGATTGAAGCTAGAAAATAGGTGAGTAATAGTGGATCATTAAACAATATTTATAATTGTTCACCACATTCATCATCTCCAGGCAGTTTTACAGGTATTGAAAGTTAGAAATGCAGAAATTATCAAAGATATTTTTCTGTTATAGTTGATGCATGCTCTGAGATATTTTGAGATAGACAGAGAGGGAAAGAGAGACAGAGAGAGAGAGATAGAGAGAGAGAGAGAGAGACCATATTCACATAACTTTTATTACAGGATATTGTCATATTTGTTCTATTTTATTATTAATTATTGTTTACTGTGTCTAATTTATAAATTAAGCTTTATCATAGGCATGTATCTATAGGAAAAAGCATTGTATATATGGGATTTGGTACTCTATCTGTGGTTTCAGCCATCCACTGGGGGTCTTGGAATGTATCCCCTGTGAGTAAGCTGGGGGCTATTGTAGTGGATCATTAAACAATATTTGCAATTGTTTACCACATTCATCATCTCCAGGCAGTTTTACAGGTATTGAAAGTTAGAGATCTAGAAATTATCAAAGATATTTTTCTGTTACAGTTGATGTACGCTGTGACGGGCCACCTAGATTCTCCTTAAGAAAAGAAATCCTCTCAATTCTCTCTGGCCAGCCTCTGGGAATATTACTGACAGACAGTCCTCAGCTGTAAGCCATCTTCAGAGGTGCCTTCAGAGAGCTGCCTTGCCCAAGGTCATACTCTCTTCCCAGGGCAGCCCACACCTAATGACAGACTGAAGAGGAGGTCTGAAGGTCTGACCATCTCACTTCGACTCATGATAACTCCAAGGAGTTATCCAAGTTTTAGAACTCCCTGTAGGGTCAGCTGAGACTGCCATTGATTCTAAAACACAGTTTCACTCCTCTCTCTTCACAATCTTTTTTTTCCCCCTTTTCTTCCAAGAGTGTTGATTTCTAATGACTTTCTTGCACTGTAAACTCTGTCTCAAGTCTACTTCCCAAGGTACCCAATCTACAACAGTTGGTGCCGAAACAGGGAAAGCAAATGCTGAGTAGATTTAGGAACTAGATCATCTGCCGCACAACCGGCAAATAGAATTCCATCACTGGTCGTAGGTGGAACATAGGTATGAGGTAGCCTTTGGCATGAGGTAGCAGTACCATTGCTAAAACTTTCACTCTGGAGAAATGGGATGGTATAGTGATGGAAAAGAATGTACTAGCTGATGCTATGATTCAGACATTTAAGAAATGTGGGGGAAAGAATAACTAAAAGGTGGTTAATTGACAACCAAGTATGAAAGCCAGAGGGCCTGGTTATGCTTTTAAAGGAACTCTCATCTTCTTCAGATAGAGGGGCAGAGAAAACTAAAGACTGGGCCTGGAACTTAATTTTAAGAGTAGCAGCAGAGATCCAAGGAAAATAAACGTTTAAAATAACCAGATCTGCTCTGCCAATTTCATGATCTTAGCTGGAAAAGAATAGGACCCTGGCAACTAGGTTAATATGCTTAACATTTTAAATTCCCAGATTCCCTGAACCCTCTGGCCTGTCTTCCCTGTAGAAGATTAGCTCTCCCAACTTGGTGGAAGATGATGCAGAGTGTCTCCCACATAAGAAAACATATGCCCTCCTCTCCTACCCAGGATCCTTCCTCATCACTCTTTTGGTCACTAGGTCAATAACTAGGGTTAAGACATATCATGGCCTGTCCAAGGAAATGCTGGTCTGATAAGGGAGGAAAAGAACTCGACCTCAAAGGAGCTGCAGTTCCCAGCTAACACATACTGGCATGAGTTGAATAAGGGAGAGGTTATTGATTTGGGAGCACTCTTCCAGGAAAGAGGATTTAGCTCCTTGGCAAGAATCCTCTTCCAAACATGGAAAAAGCAATGATTCACCTTAAGTTAGATGGAAAGATCAGAATTGCCATTGCAGATATTGACGGACTACATGGTGGAAGTGGGAATGCTAGAGTGGATATACATAAGAACAGAAAACCTGCTGGAGGGCTGCATTTATTCGGAGGACTAAGTGGATATACCATTTACCAAGGCAATCAGAAATGTGATGGTAAGTGGTAGCAAACACCACACAAAATATTTTATGGTGGCAATCCTCCGTTGGCCAGTGGTGATGGTAAAGTGTAGAAATGGGGCTAATAAGGCCCTGATACATGAGAAATTAGGTGGCAGTGCTATAATCATCAAAAGCCAAGTTGATGTAATTGTAGGGATGAGCAACAAGTTTGGAGCAAGAGCCAAGGAGCCCTGACCTTCAAAGAGTAACAGTGATGTTTAACAGAACACAGCATCACTAGGGGTAAAACAGAAGGCAGCTACTCAATTCACAAAATCAAATGAAATCAGAGATAGATGATCAGATGGCTGAGCACAGTCACCCCAATAAAAGTTCCTGGACTTAAGTCAGTTTTTGGAACCAGAATCTCTTGATTGAAGGAGAGGTAAGTCATCGGCAGGAAGGACCCTGCAACGCTATGCAAAGTGCATCAGTAATGATTCCCCCAGTCCATCCCTAGAGGGGCCCATAGCCATTTGCTTAGGTAACTATACACTGGAGAAGGAGTAATATCAAAACATTTTGAGGACTGTTGAACACAGAATCCAAGTTGACATGGATACCTGCATACCTGAAGCATCATTATGAGCTCCCTGTTAGAGGGGGCAAATGGAGGTCAGGTAATAAATGGAGTCATAGCCCAGATCTAGACGACAGTTGCTCACGTGGTCTACAGATCCACCCAGTGGTCATTTTCTTGGCCCCAAAAGTATAATTGAAATGGACATCCATAGTAGTTGATACAACCTCAGGGATGAGAGCTGTTATAGTGAGAAAGGCTAAGCGGAACTTTCTAAAATTTTATCTCACACATCAAAGATTGTAAATTAAAACCAATAACTAATTTGAGGTGGGGGGCGGGGGGATGGAAGAAACAAATGCCACCCTCGAAGACCTAAAGGATGCAGGGATGATAGTTCCCATCATATCTCCACTTATGTCAGCATTCTAGTCCTTGTAAAATCTGGACTGATCCTGGAAGATAAAAGTAGACTATTGCACACTCAACCAAATAGTAGCTCCAACATCAGCTGCTTATGCCAGATGAAGTACAATTGCTAGAACAAATGAACATGATCTTAGGTGCATGGTATACAGCTGTTGATCTGCAGAATGCATTCTTTTCTATTCCCTATTAGAAAAGAGGATCGGAAAAGTGTATATTTCCTTGGAACACGCAACAGAATACATTTACAGTCGTGTCTCATGGATACGTTAATTCTCCTGACCTCCATCCTAAAATAGTCCAAAGAGACCTACAACAGTTACACATCCCAGGGAACATCCTGGTGGTCTACTCTATTGCCAACCTGACTGGTTAAGCAAAAAGTGCCTATGTTTCCAAATGTTAAGATACATCCATTTCAGAAAGTGGGATATAAACCCTATGAAAAATCAAGGGACTGCTACAAAATCAACAAAAGGTTTAGAACTTCAGTATCATAGGGTATGTAATAACATTCCCTCAACCATAAAAATGTTTTTCATTTTGCCCCCCACACCATAAAGGTGCATGGCACCTTATAGGTCTTTTTGGGTTCTGGAGGCACCTGGAATATGCTCACACCTTGGAATAGTGCTATGACTCATATATTGGGTGACATTAATGTCTTCCAGCTTTAATGGGGCTCAGAGCAGGAAACAGCTCTGCAGAAGGTCCAGGGTATAATGCAATTAGCCTTGCTGTTTGGGGCGTATGACCTGGAAGACCTTATGGAATTTGAAGTATCAGTAGTGGTAAAAATTGTGTGAAATTAACTCCAATCAGACAACACAACACAGACCTCTGGGCTCCTGGAGAAAAGCCATGTCATGTACATCTTTCAAAAAATAACTGCAGGTATACCGTAGTAGAGACAGAGTGCCTGATCATTGGGTCACCAAGTGATCGTGAACTCTGACTAACTCATCTGGAATATGACCTATCTTCCCCAATTTCCTTTCCCAAAGCGCTCTCAAAGACACCCTACTCACCTGCCTGATGAAATATTTTTTATTTAATTTCAAGTTTTCTTTAGACCTAGAATTGCAGCCTGATGTGCTGTATGGGAAACGGCGTGCTGATAAATATTTAGCAACCGTCTCTCTGAAACAACAAGCTGTGATTGGTAGCATTTACCAACTTCCATGGTATAAATACTCCCACCATGGCTGATTTCAAGCCACCAGTGTCACATCACTGAATGCAGAGTTGGGAAGAGATGCGCAGTAGCACGTCATCACTTAATGTTTTCACCACACAGATACAAGAGATACTAACAAGGTCAAGAAAATGGATCACAGAAAAAATTAGCAAAATAATTAGGAAGTAATGAGTTTGGATTATTCGTTACCTTTATTTTAATGCAATGTATTTAATTGTAAGTTTATATAATTTAAGTTTTATTAATGTCTGTCTTTCACAATTGTCTCAACAAAATTTCTGAAAATTTAAAAATTAGCTCTCATAGTCAGTATGAGCTAGTTCTGGTGAACCCATGAAAGCTTTAAACCTTACAAGATTTTCACTAGGTATAGGAGGTTTTCAAGGAAATGTAATTTTTTGTTATTTGGCCTAAGATTTTGACACTTCAGTGATGATGGTAACTATTTTCTTTCAGTTTCTTCTAATTAGTATGTTTTTCACCCTGGGACCTTTTCAAACTAAATTATAAGCCCTTTTAGGGAAACAAACTAGCATGTTTTTTCTGCACATTGTAGGATCATAATAAATATTCATTAATTTGAACTTATATTTTACATGCCAAACGTGGAATTAGGATCTTTAGATCCCAAATTAATCTAATAAGTTGCTAAGATGCACCATGTTCTCATTTTTTTTTTATTATACTTTAAGTTCTAGGGTACATGTGCATAATGTGCAGGTTTGTTACATATGTATATTTGTGCCATGTTGGTGTGCTGCACCCATCAACTCGTCAGCACCCATCAATTCATCATTTATATCATGTATAACTCCCCAATGCAATCCCTCCC
>NW_016830137.1:8817-12042 GCF_001698545.2 Rhinopithecus bieti
TGCCATGAGTGAACCTAATATCATTTTCTAAAAATTTATTATTCTTATTTCTGATGTTTCTCCAGTCAGCTACCTAATACATTGGAAGTTCCAAAAATTTGCTACAACTTAAAATGTAAACTCTCTTTAGCCTTAAAATTTTGAAAAGCAACATTAAATCATTTTAAATGAATTCCTAACATGGCATAATTAGTTTTTTCATTTTACTAATTTCAGACATTGATATTTTCAACTGATTTGTATCCCTGGAAACACAATATTACCAAAATGATAACTAAGTAACTTTTATAAAGAACTTAGCTGTATACCCTCTCGAGGGTACTAACCATTAGAGAGAAACATTAATATACTCATAGTGCTTGAATCTTCAAGAAACTATCTTCCTTAATTTAACAGAGTTCTGAAGTAATCACAGCAAATTTTGAGTACCAATCATATAATCTGTGCTTTAGAGTAAATATTATTTGTACCAGCAAGGAACTATATTGCTTTTGTCTAAACCGTTGAAATAAAATTATTATTTTCAGGAAATATAAGTATCGATCCTGTTAAAAGTATATGATAATAACATTTGTGTGTGTGTATGTGTGTTTGTTTGTGTATGTGTGTGTGTGTGTGAGAGAGAGAGAGATCCACACACATATATCTTGGTCATGGTAACTGTACTGGAGATATTTTTTTCCCTCTTCTTGCAGTTTTTATTTTCTGATAGATCTTAAATAGCAACAAATTTTCCCAATAATTAAAGGCTATACAGAGAGATTCACATTGACTAATGATAAAAGAGGCCTCAGGTCTTTTGTGGTTTAAAGGATTGTCTGGGATTATTACATTTGCATCAGTTGAAGACTCATCTAATTACCTCTTCTCTTCCTAATTGGTGTCTTATAAAAATAAATTAGATTCAATAATTAGCAATACTTATTTTTTTACCTCTCCAGCTATTGGTCTGAATTTAACAAATATTATAGTGCACATAAAGATTTCATTCTCAGTGTCTTTTCAGACTTGAATTCATTTATAGCAGTGTCAGATTTGTCACATAAGAAACAATATTGCCCAGGTACAGACTATATGCAAAATAATCTCTTTTATAAAACCTGCTACATTTAGTACAAAATATCCACGTATTGTATTTTTACTGTACTTAATATTATTCCAAAAGATAAGAAAATAGAAAGAGAAATGAGACTGTTTTTGAATTGGAAAGTTACACTTAAATTTCTAACATCTACTTAAAATGTCTTATACTTTAGCATGGTTTTTTTTTTTTTTTTTNTAAAATAAAATTTGTTATAGAAATAAGATCTCCCTATGTTGTCCAGGCTAGTCTTGAACTCCTGGTTTTTTTTTTGTTTGTTTGTTGGTTTTTTTGAGAAGGAGTCTCGCTCTGCCGCCCAGGCTGGAGGGCAGTGGTGTGATCTCGGCTCACTGCAACCCCTGCCTCCCGGGTTCAAGTGATTCTCCTTCCTCAGTGTCCTGAGTAGCTGGGACTACAGGCGCGTGCCAACACGTCCAGCTAATTTTTATATTTTTAGTAAAGATGGGGTTTCACCATGTTGGCCAGGCTGGTCTGGAACTCCTGACCTCTAGTGATCCACCCTTCTCGGCCTCCCAAAGTGCTGGGAGTACAGGTGTAAGACACTGCGCCCTGCCTATAAAGACCACTCTTGAGCGAGGCATAGATTAAATGAGTTATCTCTTTAAATACATCCTTAGCAGTAAGGATGCAGTCCTTCATCTGTGTTGATGATGCTATTAATAGAGCATCAGTGGAGTATAATTGAATAATGCTCAGGTCTCCTTATTTCCAATGGTTCTGCTTGTAACAGAATGCCAAAACAGGGCTTTACTAAGGATTCAGCCCCTGTATAAGCACTTTAGTGCCAAGTTCTATATGGAACTCTGGCATGCGGTCAGACTATTAATGAAAAATTAGATAATAATGAGAGATATAAATAGAAACTAAAACAAGGTACCATTTTTCTACACATTAAACCAATGAGTTTAATGTCAAAGTTTAACAGCATTGTCAAAGATGTGAGCAGGGAAACTCACGATCTCATACATTGCTGCTGGGAGAATAGGTAGCACAGTCTCTATGAATGGAATTTGAGAATATCTAACAAAGATACCCAATACATAACTAATGATTATATTCTAAGAATTGATCCAACGCTCACACCCATGGGCAAAATGACATACATTCAAAGATATTAATCACAGCTTTATTTGATTAGGAAAAGATTGGAAACAACTTAAATATCCATCAATAGGGAATTGGTCAAAGAAAGTATGACACAACAATGCAGTAGAATGTTATGCTACCATTAAAGAGAATGAGGAAGATTTGTATATGTATGGATATGGAAGGATTTCTAAAATATACTTCTAAGTGAAAAATCAAGGAATATATTGGGTAAATTATGCTGTCATTTCTGTAAAAATACATACACATATTTATATCCTTGTATATGCATAGGATAGCACTGGAAGGGTACACAAGAAACTCTGGAGGAAGATATTGAGAGGGAGGCTTGTTTTTCACGCTAAACCTTCTTGAAGTTTGTATCATTTGCTTGTGTTGCCCATAAAATACAGAATAATTTTAAAAGAACTGGCAGTGTTCAGTGAGTCTTACTTTGTTCTTCCTAGAAAACCAGGATCTGTGTCCATATTCTGTCCACCAACTGGTTGGATGAGCCATCAAGCCCTCCATTAAGATGGAGTATTTTTACAGTGAGGCAATATTGTGAAGAATAATGAAGAAATGAAAACACTAGGAAAGAACTTTTAGTGAGTCTTAACTGTTCTATGTTATGAACCTTTTGCAAATCTCTTGAGATCTATGGACTTCCATCTCAGAAAAATGCACAAAATCCTGCACACAGCCTCAGATTTAGGAACCCTCCTAAAGTCCATTTATGGGCCCTGGGTTAAGAAACCCTACTCTCAAACAATACAGATACAGCCTTTTCAGGGGCCACAGGACAACCATTTCATTTCCTATTAAAGAACCTTCTGACGCAAAGATGAAGAAAAATTTGGAATGTTATTAGCACACAATGTTTATATCTTTTTAATCAACATATCCTAATAGGAAGATACAGTGACTGCATTCCAGCTGCCACAAAGTTAATCTTTATATATTATGACTCCTTTTAGTCTTGAAACTTGCTTAAGCGCAGTGATGTCCACTATCTTCACTATCTTTTACTATTTTGA
>NW_016830137.1:12335-20331 GCF_001698545.2 Rhinopithecus bieti
AAAAAAAAAAAAAAAAAGGGCAATACACCCCGGTGGGATATTTTGGCCATGACAACCCTCTGCCCCACCGACTTCTAGCCAGGTTACCCTCTTTCCCATAAAGTTGGGATTTCTTATGACATCAAACCATTCCAAGGGTAAAATTTTGAAGATTCCATACCCAGCCACAAAGCAGGTGGTAAAGAACTAACTCCTCATACTTAGTATATACAGAACCTATTTCACACCTAGACTCCTCTCTTCTTTACCTTATTCACCTAAGGTCTCTGGGTCCCCACCCCGTTTACTTCCAAGAATGAAAATAAGCAGAAATGGGAAAGATCACTGCAGCAAATTGAGACTGATTTCACCAGTTGAATTAAGGTAGCTGTAACACTCACTCATCTTTAAAGAAATAGCTCAAAAGAAGCTCATCTCTGATAATAACTACAAAATGATGGAATTTTCCACAGTATGTTCCCTTTATAAGATTTTACTGTAGCAAAAGTAGGTGAGTTCTCATAAAACAACAGCTGAGAATCCAACTATAGATGCAACATATAGCTGCTTGAATGCAAGAACATGCTTTCACTAGATTCTCTACAGATATCTCAATTTAATGTGGTACTTTCTAGATCTACATTATTTTTGCCTCCTCAGATCATGAGGAAGAATGGGAAAGGAAAATTTCCAAAAGCCACAGGTTGCTTCCCAAGCAGTGTCAATGAAGACATGAGACCTAGGTCTATATTTTCAGTGGGCCTTATCCCACCGTGTAAGGTTCCATTTGCAGAGGGAGACATTAGTACACTGTGAAACATAGTCGCTCACCCAGATTGATCCTGCTGTAGGTAGTTGAGTTAGAATTTGAATCCAGGCCCATATGATCCCACTACTCATCAGATACCCTGTAATTGTTTCTGGTGAATATATAAATTATTGGTTGTGAAAGCCATATTATTGAAGCACCATCAATTTAATTTAAAGACTTCAAGATCAATGGTTCTCAGATTTTAGCATGCCTCAGGATCACCTGGAAGGCTTGTTAAAACTGATTTTGAGAGTCTATCTAGGGAGGGAGCAAGAATTTGCATTTCTAACAAATTCCCAGATGATGCTGATGCTGCTGGTCGGGAGACCGAACACTAGGGACTTCTGGACTGGATGATGGAGGGAAGAAGCCTCCCTCCGGAGGAAGCTGTCCTCTGCCTCTCACCTGATGGTGCAGCAGGAACTCAGCAAAGCGATTTTCCAGACACACAACTAGATTTTTTTTTAAAAAGAATGTTTACTGTAACATTCACCTATTCTTCCCGAGGTGAATGACGTACGTTTTCCTCTCTCATCTTCTATAGACATGTTTCTTTATAAGTGACACATCTTATTACGATAGAATGTACTTTGTATAATCCTATTGAATCTACATGCTTTTAATAAGTGTAAGGTAAATAATTATCTTTCCTTTTTATTCTGTCCTGGATAGTGAAAGTATCTTCAGTTTTATGATAGATTTTTAAGTACTCACTGATTTGGTTCCTCTGAAACCAAATTTGAAAATTCATTTTACAAGTTGCGTGTGTGTGTGTGTGTGTGTGTGTGTGTGTGTGTATGTATATCACAAAACAAATTGTACTATTTATATTTGCTGATGACAAACTTTGGGAGCAAGGAGGGGCAGCTGAGTCTTAAAACTTGAGTGCAAATGAATGAGCTTAATTTATTTAATCTAGGAAGCAATTATTTAGAGATTTAAGCAATTTGGCAGCTGGGTGTGCAGAAGGGGGTGTGGGTGGGACTAACATGTTTTTGCCAAGATTGAATTTTGCCTAGTGTTTTTGGAATTTCAGGAATCTAATTAAGACATTTGGTAAATTTGCTTCAAATCCCCATAGAACTAATAAACTAGAGGCATTACAGTGTCTGTCAGCTCTGATTTAATGTAGATGCTCAGTCCCTTCAAACTAGATCAAGACTAGAGGGAAGTGCCAAATAGGTGACACCTTCCAAGTAGCCTACAGATATCTGTTGACATCCGTGTTCCTCCCATAGCTCCCTGGGCCAAGCAGTGATGGCTGCTTCACCGCATCCTTTGCCCATGTTTCTGAGGGATCCATGGAACCCTCTCCCAATGTTATTAGCAGATCTGGGGACACCTGAGGCCCAAATCACCTTTCTTTTCAACTCACAGTTTTAGGAGTCATAATCCCTTTGCTGCCATGGAACAGCATTTCCCTTCCCCTCCTCTTTCATAAGTTTCCTCTCTCTTGGTTTAGGTCTCTATGAAGCTCAAACTGTTGCTGAGCTTGAATGAGTGTAGACTCAAGGACTGGGATGCAGACACTTTGGGAGAACTCAGAACTAAGGGCAAGACATGGTACTATTGCTGCTGCATTGTGGGTTAAATTTTTGTAAGCTACCCTAAATACTGCATGAGTTTGTCTAACTTCTTTTCTTCCAGGGAAAATTACACTATAATTTCCAAATACTGATTTTAAAATAATCTTTTGGAACATAATTTCAATATTATTTCTCTAGGAATAATACCCTTTCCCTTTTGTATAAATTTGTTCTTTCATTCTCACCTTGTTTCAAACATTTAGATTCTTGCTAAGCATCATTGGTAAGTTGTGAGCTTCTAATATTTAATTTAATCGTAATTTCTGAAATATTATAATCACTATTCCATGTGACTTCCCTAATTAGACTAATACATCAGTTGGCAGTTCTAGAACTGCAGTAAAGTTATTAGCTTAAGAGTCCTGCTTACGCTCTTATTTAAACAATAAAAAGAGAATCTGAAGAACAGCACAACAGAAATGTGAGTATGGGGGTGTCTTGGTTGGCCTGGAACTGACACTTAAGTATGTTAGCTCATGCAATTAGACAGCACACCCAAAGTCCTCAATGAACCGGATTGAATAAAGTTTTCTAACTTCAAGGACATGCTCAAGAACACTTAAATGCATGTGTCATTTCTTCTTCTTCTTTTTTTTTTTTTTTAAGACGAAGTCTGACTCTGTCGCCCAAGCTGGAGTGCAGTGGCACTATCTCGGCTCACTGCAAACTCCGCCTCCCGGGTTCACACCATTCTCCTGCCTCAGCCTCCTGAGTAGCTGGGACTACAGGCGCCTGCCACCATGCCCGACTAATTTTTTGTATTTTTTTAGTAGAGATGGGGTTTCACTGTGTTAGCCTGGATGGTCTTGATCTCCTGACCTCGTGATCTGCCCACCTCGGCCTCCCAAAGTGCTGGGTTTACAGGTGTGAGCCACCGCGCCCAGCCGGCATGTGTCATTTCATGATTGCCATATAGCCCAGGAGCTAAATGCAAAAGAACTCTAGAGCTCAATACAGAATTGGAGGTTTAGACACATACAGATGAAATGGGGATGGAAGTGATCAACAGAATTTACAAGGAACAGCAGCATTGCCATTAGAAGGAGAAATCACCATGAGTGGATATAGCTGAGCAAGGTAGGTTCAATTTAGCACAAAACTCTTAGAGTTAGAAGTGGTTGTGGCTTCAGGAACAATGCAAGACTGAGTTTGAATGCTACCTGATACATCCTTCCATCCCCTCCTCTTCTGCCACTTCACTCCTTCTTGAGCAATTGTTGTTTTGGGAAAGAGAAGAAAACGTTAAGAAAGGAGTCCCAAGACTTCTTAAGCAGGACACAAAAAGCATTGACTATAAAGGGAAAAATGATGAGTTGGAGCTATATTAATATTAAGAACTTTTATACATCAAAAGCCATCATTAAGAGAGTAAAAGCCAAGCCCCAACCTGGGAGATGATATTTATGGTACATGTATACAGCAAAAGACTCCCTTTTAGATGACATAAAGAAATCCTATACATTTCTAAGGAGAAGGTAGCCAACCCAATAGAAAAATGAGTGGAAGACTTGAACAGACTCTTTACAAAGGAGAATAGCAAAAGGGTAAATAGACATCAAAAGGAGATCAACGTCCTTAGTCATCAGGGAGATGCAAATTCATACTATAATACAATGTCTCTATACACTCATCAAAATGACTGAAACAAAAAACAAAAAATGCCAAGTGTTGTGACATCACAAATATGTGGAGCAACCACATCTCTCATACATCACTAATGGGAATGTAAATTTGCACATCCAATTTAGATGGCCATACCTACTAAAGCAGAATATACCTACATTATGACAGAATGATTTCCCTCCTAGATGTATACTCCTAGATATACACTCAACAAAAATTCTAACATATATTCACCCAAAGGTATGTCCAAGAATGTTCATAGCAGCATACTCATAATAACCCAAACTAGAAAATACCTGTGATAGTTAATTTTACATCAACTTAGCTGGACTACAGGGTGCCCAGATATTTGGTCAAACATTATTCAGGGTATTTCTGTGAGGACATTTTCTAATGAGATTAACATTTAAACTAGTAGACTCAGTAAAGCAGATTGCCCTCCCTAATATAGGTGGGCCTCATCCAATCAACTGAAGGCCTGATTAGAGCAACTTGATCCTCCCCTAAGGAAGACGAAATCCTTCCTGTCTGACGGCCTTCAAACTGTGATATCAGTTTTTTTTTTTTCCCTTCATTTAGACTCAACTTGAAACATAAGCATGTAAGTTCTTCTTGGGTCTCAAGTCTGCTGGCCTTCAGACTGGAATGACACTATCAGCTTTCTTGATTCTCAGGCCTTCAGACTCAGACTGGGACTAAATCATCAGTACTCCCAAACATCCAGCTTGGCTCACTCTGAAGACGTTGGGACTTGCCAGCCTCCATAATCACCCTTTCCTTAAAATACATTTCTATCTCTCTCTTTAAATATATATGTATATTGTTAAACCAGTAGGATATATATATCTCTCTCTTATTGGTTCTGTTGATTCTGTTTCTCTAGAGAACCCTAATACAACATTCAAATACTCATAAAAGGAAGAATAAATTAGCTGTAGTATTTTCACACAATGAAATACAGGGCGGCAATGAGAATGAACAAGCCACAATCACCAATACAAATATCTACACACAGAAGATAATAGTCAGAATTAATTTATACTATTAGAAGACAGGATAGTAACCTCTAGGAGAGGCAGTCACTGGATGCAGGTAGGAATGGGAACCTTTGGGGTTGCTGGTCCTATTTTTTTAACCTGGGTGCTAATTACGTGGATGTGTTCAGTTTGTGAAAATTCACTGAAGTGTGCACTTATGATTTGTGCACTTATATGCATGTATATTGTACTTCAATAAAAAATATTTAAAGTTCTTTGTTGGGGAATAGCCTCTTAAAGAGCTTAAGAAAGAAAAGGAACTGGAAGGCAATCTGTTAACATGACCTTTCCAGGTCATATGATTGGATAGAGACCAAGAAGCATTTGAGACTCAAACCAATCTCTATATTGACAACTAAAACAAACAAACAAAACCCTAAACATAACACAACAAAAAAGCATAAGAAGGCTCTGTAATATAGTAAAAAGATAAAAAGCTACCTAGGGACCTTGAGATTTGAGAAACAACACTGTGGTGAATTTCCTGGTTTCCTTTTTCCTCCTATATATCCCAGACAGATGCGGCAGAAACCTCCAACTCAGAACTGCCTACAGGCTCAGACAGAAAAAAACAAAACAAAACAAAAAAAAACCCCTCCAAGAAAAGCCTGTTCTCTCTAGTGAAAGTATTGGAAAAAGGGTGGCCTAGCAACAGAAAACCTTTCAGTCAATGCCCCCCTACTCAGGAAGTTGATATTCCACCTCATCCCACTCCTAACCTAGAGAAGCAGATAGCACATTCCAGTTCCCCTGTTGGATGGTATTGACTATCTTAGCAAGGAGCTTATCTTCTTTGTCTTAACCAGCAGAAGCAGATGGCAGCAATCCAATTCCCCTGCCAGAGGAGTGTAAGTGGGACCAAGCACGCAGCTGATCTTCCATCCCCTGCCTAGAAGAACCAGGGAGTGTTTCTATTTCCCAGCTTGGATAGTGTCAGTAGAGCTCAGTGGTGAACTGAGCCTCCACCTCCACTCAGCTTCAACAGGGCAGGAGGTTGTGGGAGGTTTTAGTTGGCACTTCACTTCCTATCTTCCCCTCTCCTGGTGTCAGTGGGGCTCAGCAAGGAGCTGAGCTTACACTCCCACTTGGAGACAACAAGGTGGTATGAGTCAATTCCATACTTTCACTGGAAATACGTCTGCAGGGCCAAGAGGGGATCTGAATTTCCAGTCCGCCCATCTGCAGTAAGTTAGCACTTACATTTGCTGGGGTGGTGTCAGTGGGACCCAGTGGCAAGCTGAACATACAAACCTGTCTAGTTCTCCTGCTATATGTCAACAGGAGAACTGCCTGCTTTTGAAAAAGGAATATTAAATAGAGTCCATGGTTTTATAACATCCAAAACATAGGGAATATTTTATTTTATTTTTGACACAGGGTTTCGCTCTGTTGCCCAGGCTACAGTGCATGAAGTGATCATGACTCACTATAGCCTTAACCTCCTGGGCTCAGGTGATCCTTGCACCTCAGCCTCCTGAGTAGCTTGGACCACAGGTATGCACCACCACTTCTGGCTACTTTTTAAATAATTTTTTGTAGAGATGGGGTCTCACTAGGTTGCCAAGGCTGGTCTCAAACTCCTGGGCTCAAGAGATTCTCTTGCCTTGGCCTCTTAAAGTTTTGGGATTACAGATGTGAGCCACTGTGCCTGGCCAAAGGATATTTTATACAATAAAATATCACTTGTTATACCAAGAATCAGAAAATCATAACAAGAATGAAAAGAGACAATCAACAAACCCCAATACCAAGGTGAATCAGACGTTGGAATTATTTGACAAGGATTCTAAAACAGCCATCATAAAAAGGCTTCAGCAATGAATTATAAATTCTCTCGAAATAAATGAAAAAAATTTTAAAATCTGGGCAAAGAAATAAAAGTTGTAAAAAAGAACCAAATGAGATTATAAAACTGAAAATGCAATAACCCAAATAAAACTCACTGGAACCGAGTGAAGTGGCTCATGTCTGTAATCCCAGCACTTGGGAGGCTGAGGCAGGTGGATCACCTGAGGTCAGGAGTTTGAGACCAGCCTGGCCAACATGGTGAAACCCCGTCTCTACTAAAAATACAAAAATTAGCTGGGTGTGGTGGTGGGTGCCTGTAATCCCAGCTACTCGAGAGGCTGAGGCAGGAGAATCGCTTGAACCTGGGAGGCAGAGGTTGCAGTGAGCCGAGATCACGCCATTGCACTCCAGCCTGGGCGACAAGAGCGAAACTCCGTCTCAAAAAAAAAAAAAAAAAAGAAAAGAAAATAAACCTCACTGGATGGAATCAATAGTAGAGTGGAGATGACAAAGGATAGAATCCATGAACTTAAGGGCAAATCAATAGAATCTACCCAGTGTAAGCAAGAGAGAGAATATAGGCTGTAACAAAATGAACAGAATCTCAGGGAGAATAACCCAAAAGATAATGTTTGTAATATTAGAGTTTCAGAAGGGTAAGAGAAACATAGACTAAAAAATTATTTAAAGAAATAACACTGAAAACCCCACATTTGGTGAAAGACATAGACCTACATATTCTAAAAGGCTGAGTGAACCCCAAATAAGATAAATGTAGGAAAATCCATGCCAAACTCCATCATAATTAAACTTCTGAAAATTAAAGCAAAGAAAAAATCTTGAAAGCAGCCAGAGAAAAACAGTGTGTTACTTTTATAGGCAAACACCAATTAGGATGGCAGCAAATTTGTCATCTGAAACCCCAGAATCTAAAATGATGTAGAATAACATTTTTCAAGTGCTGAAAGAAAAGAACTCTCAACCATGAATTCTATATCTGGAAAGAATATCTTTCAGGAATGAAGAGGAGGTGAAGACACCCTCAGGCAAAGGAAAACTAAGAAAATTTGTCACATATACTCTTAAAGAATGACTAAAAGACATTTTTCTAAGCAGAAAGGAAATGGTAACAGAAAGATTAGAACTTCAGTAATGAAAGAAGAGCATTGGAA
>NW_016830137.1:21810-32984 GCF_001698545.2 Rhinopithecus bieti
TTAAATCATATTTGATGGTTGATACAAACATTATAACATTATTGGACATAATGCTCAATGTATGTAAAGGAAATGGACATATTACTCAATCTATGTACTCAAATGCTTAAGGCATTTCCTTTACTTACATAGAGCAATGTGTCCAATAATGTAAAACTGTAAAGGAGAGAGTAAAGGCACCTAAGTGGAAGTAAGTTTTCTACACTTAAGTCAGTGTAAAAGGTAGATACCAGTAGAATGTAATAAGTGTTTTTCATATAAATATATTTCATATATTTATATAAAATAATCCTTAGCACAACCACAAAGAAAATTATACAAGGTGATATACTCAAGAATAAATACTGAAAAATATTCAGATAACCTACAGGAGAGCAAAAAGAGAGAGAGAAACTGACAAAACAAATAATGAAATGGAGACTTATTCCCTAACATATCAATAATTACCTTAGATGTAACTGATCTAAACACATCAATTAAAAGACAAAAATTGATAAAAGAAGTAATCCAACCATATGCTGTCTATAAAAACCTCACTTCAAATACCTTGATAGATGTAAATTGTATGGGTCATTGCAGATATATGTTAAGATAAGGTCACACTGGAGTATGGTGGGTTCCTAATCCAATACAATTCATGCTCCTATAAGAAAATGGCCATAAAAATAGAGACATAGGGAGAACATCATATGAAGATAGAGGCAGAAATTGGAGTTATGCTGCCACAGTCAAGGAACGCCTGGGGCTACCACAAGTTATAAGAAGCAAAGAAGGATACCCTCCTACGGGATTTGGATAGACCATGGCCTGGTCCACCTTGATTTCAGACTTCTGGCCTCCATAATTTGAGAGAATGAATTTTAGTCGTTTTAAGCTACTCAGTTTGTGATACATTTTTACAAAAGCCCTAGAAAACTGATAAGAGTAGATTACAAGTAAAAGGATGGAAAATATATACTATGCAAATATTAATTTTTTAAAAGCAGAAGTGGCCAAGTTAACATCTGGTGAAATGACTGCAGAGCAAAGAAAATTACTGGACACAAAAAGTTACATTGCATAATGATAGAAAAATTAACCCACCAGTAAGACACAACAATCCTATGTGTATGTGCCAACCAACAGAGCCTCATAATACATGAAGCAAAAATTAATAGAGGTGAAAAGAGAAATAAACAAATCTACAACTATTCTTGGAACTTCAGTATCCCTCTCTCTGCAACTGATAGAACTACTGGATATTAAATCATCAAGACTACAGGAGAACTGAGCAATACCACCAACCAACAAAATATAATTGATGTACTTAGAACTCTCCATCCAACAATAGCAGAATATACAGTTTTAAGCACTCATGAAACAATCAACAAGATAGACCATACCCTGGGCCATAAAATAAATCTCAACAAATTTAAAACAATTTAAATAATGCAAAGTGTGTTATTTGACCATAATGGAATCAAATTAGAAATCAATAACAGAAAAACAGCAGGAAAGTATCCAAACATTGGAAATTAAACAATACACTTCTCAATATTCCTTGGACTAAAGAGAAAGGCTCAAAGGATATAAAAATACATAGAAATGAAGAAAATAAAGCCACAACATATTAATATATTTGGAATGCAGCTAAAACAGAAAGGGAAATTTATAGCACTAAATGCTAGAAAAGAAGAAGTGTTGAATCAATAATCTAAGCTTCTGTCTCAAGAAATCAGTGAAAGAAGCAGATAATAAACCCGAAACAGGCAGGAAGAAGGAAATGATAAAGATAAGAAGATACATCAATAAAACTGAAAACAGGAAAATAATAAAGAAAATCAATAAAACGAAAATCAGGTTCTTCAAAAAATCAGCAAAATTCATTAACCTTTAGAAAACTTAAAAGGGAAAAGACAACACAATATTAGAAATGAAACATGACTATCACTACATATCCTGTGTCATGCAAAAGAAAATAAGGGAATACTACATCCAACTTTACATTCATAAGTTTGACACATTTAATAGAAGAAACGTGAGCCATTTCTTGCAAACCATGGCAAACTATCAAAACTCAAGTAAAATGAAATAGACAATTTCCTAAAATACGGTTTCCTACAACCATTGCATTTGTCATCTTACAAAGCTCTCCAAAAAAGCTCCTCAGAGAAGAGATCTCCAGGTCCCAGATGACTTTTTTTCCTGGAGATGCATATCTAAAGCAGAATACAACCCGGGAGGGAGGAGGAGAAGCACCTCACCCAATCTACACAATCTCATTCAGAAATCCAGAGGAAGGGAACCACTGTTTCAAACTCATTTTATAAACTATGCTACTACTCTTATACAATTAAGAGAAAGATGATAGAAAAACCCGCACTATATTTCTCATGAAATTTAAATGTAAAAAATCCTTCCCAATACTTAGCAAATTCAAATTCATCAATTTACAAAAGGAATTATGCACCATGACCAAGTGAGATTTAGTATAGTTATTAAAACTGGTTCAGCACTCAAAAATCAGTCAATATACTCCATCATATCAGTAGACTAAAGAAGAAAAACCATATTTTCATATCAATCAATACAAAAAACTATTTGACAAAAACCCAATACCAATCGTGATAAAATCTCTCAGCTAGGTAGAAAGAAATAAGAATTTCTTAAACTTAATGAACATCTACAAAAAAATTATGGCTAACATCATGCTTAATGGTGAAGGACTGAATGCTTTCCCTCTCAGGCTGGGAACAAAGAAAGCATGTTTGTTCTCACTACTCTTATTCAACATAGTAGTGAGAGTTCTAGCCTCTATAGTAGGCAAGAAAAAGAAACAGAATGAATAGCAATTGAATAGGAAGAAAAAAACTTTCCCTATTTGCAGGTTACATGATTATCTACATAGAAAATCTAAAGAAATCTATTCAAGAAAAACTCCTAGAACTAATACATGAGTTTAGCAAGGTCATAGAATGTAAAATGAAAGCACAGAAATCTCCTTTCAACATACTAACAATGAACATGTAGAAACCGAGATTAAATCACAATACCATTTACAATTGTTCCAAATAAAATTAAATACTTAGATATGAACCTAAGAAAACATATACAGAACCCCTATTCTGGAAATTACAAAATGCTGATAAAAGAATTCAAAGAAGAAATACATACATGGAGGAATATATTGTGTTCATGAATTGGAAAGACAAAGTGTAGTAAAGAAGTTCAATGCAATCAAAACCCCAGCAAATTTTTTGTGCACATAGAGAAGCTTATTCTAAAATTTAAATGGAAAAGCACAGGCCTTGGTATAGCTAAACTAATCTTTAAAAAAAAAAAAAAAAATGAAGTAGGAGTGGTCACTTTACTTGACATTAAAACCTATCATATAATTGCAATAATCAAGACAGTGTGGTGATGAAGCAGTGATAGACACAGAGCTCAACGGAAAATAACCCAGAAATAGACCCATACTAATATGCCAACTAATTTTTGGCAAAAGTGCAAAAGCAGCACAGGAGAAATTGGGCATTCATAGGCAAAACAACAACAACAACAAAAACCAAAACCAACCAAACAAACAAACAAAAAAACCTCAACCTAAGTCTCATGCCTTATAGAAAAGGTAATTGAAAATGGATCTCAGACCTAAATGTAAAATGTAAAACTATAAAAGTTTTATAAAAAAGCAGGGACTAGTTTCCAGAATTTATAAAGAACTTTCAAAACTTAACTGTAAAAAAGCCAAACAATCCAACTAGAAAATGGGTGCAACGTGAACACACATTTTTATGACAGGAATATATAGATGGTAATAGGCACATAAAAAGACATTCAACATTGTTAACCATTAGAGAAATGCAAATTAAAACCATAAGGAGATATCACTATACACATATCAGAATGGCTAAAATAAAAACATTATGACTATACCAAATGCTGGCAAGGAGGTAGAGAAAATGGATCACTCATACTTTGCTGGTGGGGATGGAAAATAACACAGCTATTCTGGAAAACAATTTGACTGTTTATTAAAATACGAACCTGGCAGGGCACAGTGGCTCATGCCTGTAATCCCAACACTTTGAGAGGCGGAGGTGGAAGCATCACTTGAGGCCGTGAGTCTGAGATCAGTTTGGACAACATAGCAAGACCTCATTTCTACAAAAACAAACAAACAAACAAAAAAATTAGCCAAGCATGGCGGCGTGTGCCTGCAGTCCCAGCTACTCCAGAGGCAGAGCGGGGAGGATGGCTTGAGTCTGGGAATTTGAAGTTACAGTGAACTATGATCACGCCACTGCACTCTAGCCTAGGTGACAAAGCGAGACCATGTCTTTAAACAAACAAAACAAAAACCTGCAAATATCCCAGAGAACAGACAACTTTCATTCACACAAAAGCCTATACATCAATCTTCATAGCAGCTTATTTGTAATAACCAGAATCTGACTGAAATGCCTTTCAAAGGGTGAATTAATAAAGAAACTGTGTCATATTCATGGAATGGAATACTACTCAGCAATACATAGGAACAAAATATTTACACAACATGGATGAATCCTCAGGGAATTATGCAGATTGAAAATCCCAAATGGTTACATACCATACCATTCAGATAATCTTACTGAAATGACAAAATTTAGAAATAAAAACAGATTAATGACTGCGGGGAGTAGGAGATAGGTGGCAATGGAAAGGGGAAAAGTGGGTGTGACTATGAAAATGTAACACAAGGAATTCTTGTGGTGATGAAGCTGTTTTGTATCTTGACTGTATCAATGTTGATGATCTGTTTGTGCTATTGTACTGTAGTTTTGGAAGATGTTACTGTTGAGGGAAACTGGGGAAAGGATGCACAGGATCTCTTCCTGTTATTTCTTAAAACTGCTTGTGAGTTTATAATGGTCTCAAAATATAAAATTTAATTTTAAAAATCCATTATATTGTGGTATATAATCCTTAAAATTTTGTGTACATACAAAATATATAAAAATATGCATATAAAATTACCTGGTTGGATATGCAGCCCATCCTTTCCCCAAGATGAGCAGTTCTCAAAGAGTTCTCTATAGACACCTTTTCAAAGCATTTAAGTGTCAATACTGTTTGCATATTAATACAAAGACCAATTATACTAAGTACATACGAATGTAGGCAGGCCTTGGAGATATTGTGGGTTCAATTCCAGACCACTGCAACAAAGCAAATATTGCAATAAGGCAAGTCACATAATTCTTTTGGTTTCCTAGTACATATAAAAGTTATGTTGATACATACTGTAGTGTGTAGGAAGTGTGCAATAGTATTAGTATTATGTCTTTAAAAGTATACACCTTAATTTAAAATTACTTTATTACTAAAATGCTAATAATCATCTAAGCTCTCAGTGAGTTGTAATCTTTTTGCCAATGGAAGCTCTTGCCTCCATGTTGATGGCTGCTGGAAGATCAGGGTGGTGGTTGCTAAAGGTTGGGGTGGCTGTGGCAATGTCTTAAAATTTTGTTTTTCAATTTTTGTGGGTATTTGGTGAGCGTATATATTTACAGGGTATGTGAGATGTATTGACACAGACATGCAACAGGAAATAATTACATCATGGAGAATGGGGTATTCATCCCTTCAAGTATTTATCCTTTGAGTTCCAAAAAGCCAATAACACTTTTAAGATATTTTAAAATGTACAGTTATTATTTACTATAGTCACCCTGTTGTGCTATCAAATAGTAAGTCTTATTCACTTTTTCTATTTTTTTGTACTCCTTAAACATACTCTGTACATCCCAGCCCCCACTACCATTTCCAGCCTCTAGTAACCATCCTTCTGCTCTCTATGTCCATGAATTCAATTGTTTTGAATTTTAGATCACATAAATAAGTGAGAATATGTGTGTTGTCTTTCTGTGCCTAGCTTAGTTCACTTAACATAATGATCTGCAGTTCCTTCCATGTTGTTCCAAATGAGTGGATCTCATTCTTTTCATGGCTGTATAGTACTCTGTTGTGTGCATGTACCATATTTTCTTTATCCATGCATCTATTGATGGACATTTAGGTTGTTTTTAAAGTTTAGGTATTGTAGACAGTGCTACAACAAACATAGAAGTGCAGATATCTCTTCGATATACTGATTTCCTTTCTTTTGGGTATATGCCCAGCAGTGGGATTGCTGGATCATACGGTAGCTCAATTTTTAGTTTTTTGAGGAACCTCCAAACTGTTTTCCATAGTGGTTGTCCTAATTTACATTTCCACCAACAGTGTACAAGGGTTCCTTTTTTCCATCTTCACCATCATTTGTTATTGCCTGTCTTTTGGACATAAGTCATTTTAACTGGAGTGAGATGATATCTTATTGCAGTTTTGATTTGCATTTCTCTGATGAGCAGTGATGCTGAGCACCTTTTCATACGCCTGTTTCCCATTTGTATGTCTTCTTTTGAGAAATGTCTGTTGAAATCTTTTACCCATTTCTTGATTGAATTGTTAGATTTTTTTTTTCTATAGAGTTGTTTGAGCTCCTTATATATTCTGGTTATTGATCCCTTGTCAGAGGTGTAGTTTGCAAATGATTTCTCCCACTCTGTGGGTTGTCTCTTCACTCTGTTGATTGTTTCCTTTGCCATGCAGAAGCTTTTAAACTTGATGTGGTCCCATTTGCTTTGGTTGCCTGGGCTTGTGGGGTATTGCTCAAGAAATTTTTGCCCAGACCAATGTCCTGGATATTTTCCCCAATGTTTTCTAGCATTAGTTTCATAGTTTCAGGTTTTAAATTTAAGTCTTTAATCCATCTTGATTTGATTTTTGTATATGGCAAGAGATAGAGGTCCAGTTTCATTCTTCTGCATGTGGGTATACAGTTTTCCCAGCATCATTTATTGAAGAGACTGTCTTTTCCTTAGTGTGTGTTCTTTGCACCTTTGAAAAAAATGAGTTCACTGTAGGTGTATGTGTTTGTTTCTAGATTCTGTATTCTGCTCTATTGGTCTATGCATCCGTTTTTATGCCAGTACCATGCTACTCTGGTTACTATAGCTCTGTAATATAATTTGGAGTCAGATGATGTGATTTCTCCAGTTTTGTTCTTTCTACTTAGGATAGCTTTGGCTGTTCTGAGCCTTCTGTGGCTCCATATAAATTTTAGGATTGTTGTTTCTATTTATGTGAAGAAAGTCATTGGTATTTTTGACAGGGATTGCATTAAGTTTGTAGATTGCTTTGGGTAGTATTGGCATTTTAACAATATTCATTCTTGTAATCCATGAATATGGAATATTTTTCCATTTTTTTGGTGTCCTCTTCAATTTCCTCTATTGATGTTTTATAGTTTTCATTATAGAAACCTTTCACTTCTTTGGTTATGTTAATTCCCAAGCATTTAGTTTTATGTGTGGGTATTGTAAATGGGATTACTTTCTTGATTTTCTCTTCAGATTGTTCACTGTTGGCATATAGAAACCCTACTGGTTTTTGTATGTTGATCTTGTATCCTGCAACTTTACTGAGTTTGTTTATCAGTTCTAATAATTTTCTTGTAGAGTCTTTAGGTTTTTCCAAATCTAAGGTCATGTCATCTGCAAACAAGGATAATCTGACTTCTTCCTTTCCAATTTGGATGCCTTTTATATCTTTCTCTTGTCTGATTGCTCTAGCTAAGACTTCCAGTACCGTGTAGAATAGCAGTGGTAAAAGTGGGCATCTTTGTCATGTTCCATATCTCACAGGAAAAGGCTTTCATTTTTTTCCTCATTCAGTATGATGCTAGCTGTAGGTCTATCGTATATGGCTGTTATTATGTATATGTAGAGGTATGGTCCCTCTATGACCAGTTTTTATAGAGTTGTGGCAATTTCTTAAAATAAGATAGCAATGACGTTTGCTGCACTGATTGATGATGCCTCCTTTCACAAAAGATTTCTCTATAGTATGCAATGCTGTTTGATAGCATTTTGCCTGCAGTAGAACTTCTTTCGAAATTGGAATCAATCCTTTCCAACTCTGCCCATGCTTTACCAACCGAGTTTATGGAATAGTCCAAATTCTTTGTTGACATTTCAAGAACACTCGCAGCATCTTCACCAGCAGCACATTTGGTCTCAAGAATCCAGTTTCTTTGGTCATCCATAAGAGGCAACTCTTCATCCATTCAAGTTTTATCATGAGATGGCAGCAGTTCAGTCATATCTTCAGGCTCCACTTCCAATTCTGGTTCTTGTGCTATTTCCATATCTGCAGTTACTTTCTCCACTGAAGTCTTCAACCTCTCGAAGTCATCCATGAGGGTTGGAATCAATGTCTTCCAAACTCCTATTAATGTGGATATTTTGACCTCCCCCCATGAATCATGAATGTTCTTAATGGTATCTAGAATGGTTAATTCTTTCCAGAAAATTTTCAATTTACTTTGCCCACATCCATTAGAGGATTCACTATCTATGGCAGCTATAGCCTTACAAAATGTATTTCTTAGAAAATAATACTTGAAATAGAAATTATTCCTTGATCAATGAGCTGCAGAATGGATGTTGTGTTAGCAGGCACAAAAACAACATGAATCTCCTTGTATATCTCCATCAGAGCTCTTGGGTAACCAAGTGTACCGTTAATGAACAGCAACATTTTGAAAGGAATCTTTTTTTTCTGAACAGTAGGTACCAACACTGGGCTTAAAATATTCAGTAAACCATGCTGTAAACAGATGTGCTGTCATCTAGACTTTATTTCACTTATAAAGCACAGACAGAGTAGATTTAGCATAATTATTATAGATCTTAGGACTTTCTGAATGGTAAATAAGCGTTGACTTCACTGTAAAGTCACCAGTTGTATGAGGCCCTAACAAGAGAGTCACCCTATCCTTTGAAGCTTTGAAGCCAAGCACTGACTTCTCTCTAGGTATGAAAATCCTGAAAGGCATCGTCTTCCAATGGTAGGTTGTTTGGTCTGCATTGAAAATCTGTCGTTTAGTGTAGCCACCTTCATCAATGATCTTAGCTAGATCTTCTGGATAGCTTACTGCAGCTTCTCCATCAAGACTTGCTACTTCACCTTGCACTTTTATGTTATAGAGGTGACTTCTTTCCTTAAATCTCATGAACCAACATTTACTAGCTTCAAACTTTTCTTCTGCAGCTTCCTTACCTCTTTCAGCCTTCACAGAATTGAAGAGAGTTAGGGTCTTGCTCTGGATTAGGCTTTGGTTTAAAGGAATGTTGTGGCTGGTTTGATCTTCTATCCAGACCACTCAAACTTACTCCTTATAAGCAACAAGGCTGTTTTGCTTTTTATCATTCATATGTTGACTGGAGTAGTACTTTTAATTTCCCTCAAGAACCTTTCCTTTGTATTCACAACTTGACTGTTTGGCACAAAAGGCCTAGTTTTTGGCCTATTTTGGCTTTCAGCTTACCTTCCTCATCAAGTTTAATCATATCTAGCTTTTCATTTAAAGTAAGAGGTGCATGACTCTTTCTTTCTACTGAACACTTAGAGGCCATTGTAAGGTTATTAACTGGCCTAATTTCAATACTGTTGTATCTCAGGGAATAGGGACACCAAGGAGAGGGAGAGAGAGATGGAGAAACAGCCAGTCAGTGGAGCAGTCAGAGAACATGTGAAATTTATTAAGTTTGCTGTCTTCTAAGGGTGCGGTTTGTGGCACCCCAAAACAATTACAATAGTAACATAAAAGCTCACTGATCACAGATCACTAAAACAGATTTAATAATAACGAAAAAGTTTGAAATATGGTGAGAATTACCAAAATGTGACACGGAGAAGCGAAGTAAGCACACGCTATTGGAAAAATGGTACCGATAGACTTGCTTGATACAGGGTTGCCACAAACCTTCAATCTATAAGAAAATACAATATCTGCAAAGCACAGTAAAGTGAAGTGCAATTAAACTAGGTGTGCTTTTATATATTCACCTATAATTATGCTAATTAATACTAAGATGTATTGCCTTTTACACTGTGATGGTGCAAATGTAATGGCAAATGGCTGGCACCCTGGCATGAATCAAGGCACTGGCACCAACTATACTAGTAGTCATCATCTTCTTCACTGCCATTCCCTCACGTTAAAAGATAAAACAAAACAAAAAGAAACAACAAGCAAAATAAAAGGAAAGAGTAAACTTTAGTTAAGAATGTCCTTGATGCTAAGGTAAAAGTGATTAATTTTGTTAAATCTCAACCTTTGAACTCACAGAATGTGTGATGCAACGGAAAGCACGAAAAAAAAAACCAAAAAACAAAACCTCCACTGCACACTGAAGCATGAGAGTTGTCTCCAGGAAAAGCACTTGTGTAACTGACTTATAAGCTGAACTAGTCTCTCTTCTTTTTTCCCCCTTCAAACACCATTTTTACTTGAAGAATGACTAACAATCAAACTGTGGTTATTCAGATTTGGGCATTTGGCAGACATTTTCTTCAAAATGAACAAAAAGAACCTGTCACTTCAAGGAAAACAACTGATTATATTTGTTACCAAAGACAAAATTTTAGCTTTCAACTGAAAATTGGAAATTTGGAAAACTTACATCCGTTACTGCGAGCTTGACAGCTTCCAAATACTTAAGGGCTTTCTAATGAGATCAGTGGCAATATTAGCAAATGAAATTTTTTGATATAATAAAATATATCAACATTTAGAAGATCTACTCAACTCAGTGAATCTGTATTTTCTGAATGACGAATGATACTACAAAATCATGCATGGGTAAAAGATCTATTAAAAATGCAAGATAGAGCAATGAAGTGTTCATCAATATAGTTTCGGATTCCACATTGCAACTAAAACCTTTAAGAAATAGCCACTTGTCAAATTTTGTTGTCGTATCAAGGAATACTCACAGTTATCAGAAAAGGTTCTTAAAATATTCTTCCCTTTTCCAGTGACATATCTATGTGATGCTGGGTTTTCTTCATGTACTTCAACCAAAATATGTCTTAACAATTAGAATGCAGAAGGAAATATGAGAACCCAGCTGTCTTCTATTATGCCAGACATTAAGGAGATTTGCCAAAATATAAAACAATGTCACCTTTTCACTAAATTTTTTGTTTTGAAAAATATGTTGCTATGTTTACATGTAATGGATTATTTTTAAATGAATTTTTCAAATACATATTTCTCAAAGTTGTCATTTAAATTTCAAATTAAGTAAATATTGGTAGATACACTC
>NW_016830137.1:33067-40259 GCF_001698545.2 Rhinopithecus bieti
GTTTACATGTAATGGATTATTTTAAATGAATTTTCAAATACATATTTCTCAAAGTTGTCATTTAAATTTCAAATTAAGTAAATATTGGTAGATACACTCCACATAAACAAAGGTTCTTTGGAGTCCTTGATAATTTAAAAAAATGCAAAGTAGTCCTGAGATCAAAATGTTTGAGGAATGCATCAAGTCAGACTAACAGAAAGCTTTTCACCTGGATCAATTTGCAATGTCTCTTCCTTGAGTTACTATTACTGAACTGAGCTCATCTAAAGCCTTATACTATCAGACTCCTCTCCTCTCCCCTTCCCTCTTCTCCTCTTAGAAGAGTCTAATCTCTAGTCCCTAGCCTTGGGAAACACTGCAGTATTCACTGTGAGGATTTTATAAGGACTTCATCTATTCTATTTCCCAAGTGCCAGAAAATTAGTACCATATTAGTACCAGAAAAAGCTACATTTCTGAGCAACTAATTTGTCATAATTCTGTGGACACTCATGGATGTTTTATTGGTCATGTTTTCCCCTTTGCTTTGCCTGTTGAGAAGCACAGAGCCAAGAATACGTACTACCTCTAGAAGATGTGTAGGGCTTTAGCCTTTTAATCTAATTCCACTTCACAATCATCCAATCATTATTATCTTTCCTTCATCCTTTTTGTCCCTGCTATTTGTTTTTGCTATGTTTGACAGTATGAATTCTGTAAGCCCCTTTTAAGGCATTTGGAAAACAGAAGAAGAGGAAGCAGAGGAAGAAAGAAAAGGCAGAATCTGCAATATAACCCATAAACAAACATGTGGAAGTTTTTCTGCTTGTCTAAAGTGCCTGGAGAATCAATATCCTTTAAGGCCCCTGCGTGCAGATGAGAAACATTAAACCAGGATGTAAGAAAGAACCATGGCAACAGGTTAGCTTTCTTACCTGAGGAGGAGAGACATAGTTTTTCCTGTGCATCCTGACAGGAGTCCAGTTCTTTATCCCCATAGTTAATTGCTTTCCTATGAGAAGGTTATAAGCCTTTTCTATTACTCTAAGGATGAGAAAGATGAAGAAAAGAAAGCAGGAAAAATCAGTGAACTGAAAGACCAAGTGGCCAGGGTAACGCCCCTTTGGGAGTAAGTAAGTCTCTTTTGGGTCAGGTACAAGGTCAAGGAGGTAGGTGCATAATATGACTGTGATTCCAATTATTAGGATAAGCCCTGGGGTGTAGGACAGAAAACCCAGGTTCCAGTGCTAATTCTATCACTAACAAACCATGTGATTTTGGGTAAACTCTTTAGTATGTTGGGCCTCCGTTGGTTTTTTTTTTTTTCCACTTATAAAATGATTATAATGCCTGCTCTATCTAGAATTTGAGGATCAAGGGAGACTGTGGAAATGGATATAGTCTTGAAAAGGCCAAATGATCTTTAAATTTGCAGTTCTATGCCTGAGGATGACTCCAGGGAGCCCAAATCCAATATGCACCATGTCATTGCTATGGCCTTTTAGACATTTTAATTCATTGAACTAGTTCAACTGGAAAATGTACTTAGCCCTCAAAGAATACAACAGCTAGAATATTCATAAATCTAGTTAATGAAGTTGTGCCTATAAGTGCCTTATGTTTGTGCAGTGTTTCACAGGGCCTAAGCCCCCAGTGTAATATCTGATATTGTTTATGCTCTTATTTAAGGTCAATGCTAGATCGCATTCCCTCCTGTCATCTCACAGACATCATTTTAACAATTTTCCACTCTCCTATATGATTTTTTTTACTTAGTGCTGCATAACTCCCATTAGCATATAACCATGCTATGACATTAATTAACAAGACTTCTGATTACCTACCCACCCCTTGCCCCAATCTGTCCTTTCTATAGCTCCTCACATCTCATAAATCCAACTCCAATCTTTTGGGGATTCAAAATCCCAGAGGCCTCTTTAACTCACCTTTCTCTCTCATACATTCAAATATTTGGCAAATCCTGTTTGCCCTGTCTTCATGCTAAATCCAAAATCTGACTACTGTCTCCCCAGTCCACGCTATGATCCTCTGATCACTAGCATCTATCCTTGCTTCCCATTTAGTCCAGCTTACCTGAGGAAGCCTTCTAAACTATAAGTCGGATCACGTCTGCTCCCTCATCTTTTCTACCACTGACTTTCACCTCACTTAAAACAAAAGCCAAGTCCTGTCCATGGTTTTCAAGGCCTTTATATCATCTGGTCTCCTCACTACCACTTCTGTTTCATTTCCTATCAGACTCTCCCTCACTTAGTGCCCTTGATCCACACCAGGCTCCTTGCTGTTCCTTGAACATGGCAAACATTGGTCCTATCTCCAGGCCTTCAGACTTGATGTACTCTCTTTGTCTAGAACACTGTCAGAAAGAGTATCAAATGGCCTGCTTTCTTACTTCCCTTAGGTTAATCACCACCTCATCAAACAGATCCTACTGGACACCATGTTTAAAATAATAATGCTCTTCCATCTCCATTTGCTCACATTGTTCTGTTTCTCTTTATACTATTTCTTCACCTAATGGGACATATATTTATTGGTCTTTATTCTGGGGGACATGCCTTTGAGTGATTGATAAAATGAAGTTTAGCTCCTTCTCAATTTTGTCAACATCTCTGTTGCTCTAAAGGCAGCTATTTCTAGACATTGCTAAGCTTGGATGGAGGTATATGTTTGGAAATGGCATACAGGCAGATATATATTCTTACTGTAAGGTAGATTTTATGAAGAGAAAGACTTGGTCAATGATATTCTCTGTTATATTAGAGTGCTGCAGACACATGGTTGATATTAAATAAATATTTTGGGAATGAATGCATAAGGGTTCATTCAAAATATTTGGGAATGAATGCAAAACATATTAAGGGTTAAGTAAATGCTCAGTCCTCCATACACTCTTACATGTATTATGTTAATACCCAACTTTTGCTTGCCAGTAATCTGTTAGATATTAGGCAAGTGTTATTCCCCTCAATTTATGATTGTTTGGTAGGATATATTTTTTTTTCTGGAGTGACTATTGTTCCCGTGATGGGCCTCAGGATATACAGACAACAAAAACATAGGCCATGCCCTCATAGTCAGGGTCACAGATGTTTTTCATTCTAATATGACGTGTTATGGAAACAGCAGGCAGAGGGCCTCAGTCCAACTGGATCCAGGAAGGAATTTTGAAGGGGATGACAGCTGAACTGAACATTGAGAATAAATATAAATGAGTTTGGTGGGAAAAGAAGGGAACAATGTCTTCTCTGGAAGAACACAGTTCAGGAGGAAATGTCAAGCAGTTCAGTCTCACTAGGCTTTTAGGAGTTGGGTGAAGGGTAGAGAGAGATCACATTTGTGAAAGAGGTAGGATACAGCCATAGGGGGCCTTGTGTGCCATGAAGAGCATGAGCCCCATTTTTCTCACAATTTCTAACACCTGAAAGGTTTTAGATAAGGGAATGACATGACTGGATGTGTAATTACAAGTATTGCAGCTGAAGTCAGAGTTTATTTGTCTCTAAAGTGCCCATCAGTGGACGATTGGATAAAGAAAACGTGATGTGTGTGTGTATATACATAAATATATAGGTATATAAATATAAACATATGTACACATATACATATAAATACATTATGTACGTATAAATATATGTACATAGAAACACATTATGTACATATAAATATGTATGCACATAAATATATATATACACACACACATACCATGAAATACTAATCAGCCATAAAAAGGAATGAAATCATGTCTTTTGCAGCAACATGGATGGAACTGGAAGCCATTATATTAAGTGAAACAATTCAGAAACAAAAAGTCAAATACTGCATGTTTTCACTTATAAGTGAGAGATAAATAATGTGTATGCATGGACATAGAACGTGAGATAATCAACACTGGAGATTCAGAAGGGTGAGAGGGTAATGGGGGATGAAGGATGAGAAATTACTTAATGGGTACAATGTACACTATTCAGGTGATGGTTATCCCAAAAGCCCAGACTTCACCACTACACAATATATCCACGCAACATTAAGTATATTTGTACCCCTTAAGTTTATACAAATAAAATACTATAAGGCTCATTGAAAATTCAGGATGTGATCCAAATATTCTGACCCTGAAGGTAGGTCTCTTCCCCACTGTACTACTCTGCCTGTATACCATTTCTAAACATATACCTCAATCCAAGCTTGGCAATGTCTAGAAATAGCTGCCCTTAGAGCAACAGAGATGTTCACAAAATTGAGAAGGAGCTAAACTTTGCTGTATAAATCACCCAAAGGCACATCCTTTAGAATAAAGGCAAAAGAGGAATGTTTTCACTGGCTTTCCCTTCTTCAGAATCACAGCGGATCACATCTTGTTTTGTTCTTCTACCTTAGGCTTTAACCTGCCTTACTGACATCCTTACAATCCTGAACCCACACTGTATAATTGCTGTGGTTTAGGTGGCAGTTGTTAGGTCTGATATTATCAGCATAGGTAGGGGATTTAACATTGTTGTAATTGAAAGCTCTCTTTTCACTCTTTTCACCTCAATCCCAATAGCGTAGCAATGCTATTTTTAGTTCATAACTCTACTCAATAAGTAGTGTTTTACATGTTATCCTGTAGTCCCCATCCTCTATGTTCAATAACACTGGATTTCTCCCCCAGATTCCCATGATATGTTAAGTGCCAAGATTTAATCTAATTGGCATGTGCCACAGACAAGGGTTTCCTCATCATTCTACAGTTTTCATACAAATGTCTTAATGTGGATATCAATAGAGAATTTCCCATTTTTCTAATAAATGCCGTTTAATTTTCTAAATGTCAAGTTCACTACCTTTCATAGGATAAAGCAATATGACACTTAAAAAAATTTTTTTTTTTTTAAGTTCTGGGATACATGTACGGAACATGCAGGTTTGTTACATAGGTATACATGTGCCATGGTGGTTTGCTGCACCCATCAACCCATCATCTAGGTTTTAAGCCCCGCATGTATTAGGTATTTGTCCTAATGCTCTCCCTCTCCTTGCCCCCCATCCCCTGACAGGCCCTGGTGTGTGAAGTTCCCCTCCCTGTGTTCTCACTGTTCAACTCCCACTTATGAGTGAGAACATGTGGTGTTTGGTTTTCTGTTCCTGTGTTAGTTTGCTGAGAATGATGATTTCCAGCTTCATCCATGTTCGTGCAAAGGACATGAATTCATTCTTTTTTATGGCTGTATAATATTCCATGGTGTATATGTGCCACATTTTCTTTATCCAGTCTATCATTGATGAGCATTTGGTACAACACTTATTTTAATGTGTCAAGGAGATGGATGTAGTTGGGAAAACGCCGAAAATTATGTAGGACCTGAAGTGTGATATAAGAGGTGGACTGAGTGGAGGATGGATTATTTCTTTACAGGAAGAAATCTTGATATAATAATTACTCATATAACTCACAAAAGATTTGGATCTGTAAAGTAAGTGAAAAGACAGTGTCAAGAGGATTGTGCTTACTCATTGTCTCCTTCCCCTGATCTCTCTTGACTGAACACATTCATTCATTCACTTTTGCTCTCCAATAATTCATCTTCTCTTAAGTTCACTATGACCTCCATGTTGCCAAATACATTTCTCAGTTCTTAGTCCTCATCTGACCAGTCTCATCGTTAAGATCTTAATTTGGCTTATAAGTTACTCTTCTCTCTTAGTTCTCCTTCGGCATTGACAGCTCATTCACTCAGTCTACTAGACTGATTCCTACTCTTATCTCCAAAACTACATACAGAAGTGAAAAGATTGTGAAACTAATTGGCTTTAAGATGCAGGGGCCTGCACTTAAAAAAGCTCATTCTAAGGCTCTTGGGAAAGCCCTAGCAACGTGTTCTTATAACACTTCAGCTTCGTAAAATTTGCAAAAATTAGGTATTTTAACTACAAACAGTTAAGAACTGCTGGCTCTTTCTACTTCGACTTTCACTCCATCACACTTTCCCTTGAGTTGAGTGATGTTGGAGTGGCCATGGGCAATTTTGAGATCCAACTAAAGGGAAATTGAGTTGAGACTATATTTAGTTTGGGTTACATTCACAGTCACTTCCATATATAGCTAAGTTACTGCTAGCTGTAGAAATGGCTTCTAGAAAGACATTTACTGCCCACTATGCTGACTCACCAGATATGTTGACATGAAGATGCAGAGCCAGAGTTCATATCAGGATATGAACCTATCTTATGGTGCCCAGCTCATGAAATGGTGCTTGGCTTCATTACCAGAAGCTAGTCTGTGAGAAAATTATTCATCTTCTTTCTCCAACATTCGACCCTTTAAGCAATTCTTGTTGGCTTTACCTTCAAAATATGTTTAGACTCTGACCACTGATGATTTACCATATCCCCTGGTCCAGGCCTCAATAATCTAATCTCTTGCCCAGATTATGGCAACAACTTCCTAACTGGTCTCTCTGTGTCTATGCTTGTACCTCTACAGTTGCCAAAAGAATATCTTAAAAGTATAATGTCATTCCTAAATTTATTCTCCCCTGCCGGCAATGGCTTCCAATCTTAATCAGAATAAAACCAACGGGTTTTTCGATCTGCGTGATCTTGCTCCTTGCCTATCTTTTTGAGCTCATCTCTGAATGCTCCAGCTTTGCCTGTTGCCTTTCATCCACTCTGACCTCTTTACTATTTCTTGAACATGCCACGTATATTCCTACTTCAAGGCCCTTGCTCCTGCAGTTCCCTCTGCTGCACACTCTTCCCCCAGATGACTGAATGGCATGCTCCTTCACTTCAACTCAGGTCTTTGCTTACATGTCACCTTCTCAAAGACATCTTTGACTACTCTGTCATAAATAATACCCCCCTTCATTACTTACTATACTTTCCCCCCTGCCTTTATTTCCTACATTGCACTTAAAAATTCAAATTTGATCACTTTCTGTCACATGAAGAAATTGAGGTCAAATAAGGTTAAACCAAATCACCAGCATACTGTGGCTCTTTATAGACGACAGAACAGAGAGAACAGGGTTTATTTTCTTCTTCTCTTACTAGAATGTAAGGTCCTTGAGAGTCATGAACTTCTATGCTTTGATGACTGCTGTATCTTCAGCTCTGGATAGAGTCTCAATAAATATCTGTTGAGGGAATGAACAAAGAAATAAGAATGGCATCACGTTTTTCATTTTGTTTATGATAAAACATATCA
>NW_016830137.1:43204-47978 GCF_001698545.2 Rhinopithecus bieti
AGGGCACTGAACATACAGCTGATGATGTCAAGAACATCTAAATAGAGTTGGAATCCCATATAGCTCCTTTTACTTTATAGCTGCAGAGCGGAAACATTTTTAACCTATGTTAATGTCTTTATACAGAATATTGAAAATGATAAAGTTTGGTTGTTTCCAGCTATGATGTGTGGGTTCATTTTTTATAATATGAACTGCTGAACTGAAACGTATGATTAAAAAAACAAATGCCAAGTAAATGTTAGGTAACCATGAGATGTCAAGAGTACCACCAATTTACTTGATTTATTTCATTCATTCAGAGAACAGTACTAATTGCAAGCAATATTTGTTCAATTACAATAATTACTCATGAAAACCTTTTGTGGGTGCTAACCATTTGCGGTTGAAACTTCTGCCAAGGGAGCTGCGGTCAGTAGTCCCAGTGGTACCGTCTCTGAAAAACCCACATGATTTTTTAGGAGGGAGAGGGCTAGCAATTATACATATGCCACATCTAGAGGTGATCAATGTCGGAGGACACCTGTACCAAAAACTTAACATTCTGCCCTTTCCCCTAATCCCTCTCATCCTTAGGAACCAGAAAATTAATGAATGGGACGAGAAGAATAAGGAAGATAGGAGCAGGTGACCATGCCCTCTCCCACACTAGGGGCATCCACGAATCAAGTGGGTATGAGCTGGAGTGGTTTATAACACTAGACCAGACAGGAGTTTTGATTAACACACTGATTAGGTGTTTTGAAGTACTAAATTGAATGTATTCTTGTGACTGAATATGACAAGAGGGCTTTTTGTTATATAATACTAATTATAAAAGCTAGAGACCAATCTAGGATTTCATTCAGAGATAAGGAAATAATTATTCAACAAATTAAAAGAGACGGTGAAATAAATGAAGTTGTTTTCTGCTTGCATCCTAATTTTTTTGTTTGTTTATTAGGGGAAAGCCAAAATTCGATGCAGTAATCAGATTGGGATGGTGTTCAATAAACAGTGCTTAAATTCTAGACTGAGGCAGAATAGAAATAATGAAAAACTGACTTAATTAGTGAGACGCATAGTCAGAAATGTGTTAACACATTCGACTGGATGTGTTAATGGGGAGCAAATCTATTCACCATTGACGTTCAGAACTATTCTAACTCTTCTTTCCTAACTATATGACATTTCTAGCAGATCCAATAATTTTTAAATTTTTTCTCTGACATCGGGAAAGTCAGATTTCTAGGTATTAAAAAGTCAGTTTGAATGAAAACGTCACTCTCTAATGAATTCAAAGCATCTTCCCATTCCCATAGCTCAGGCCTCCCTCAGGCTCAGAAACATATAATGGAGAAGGGGCCACATTATGCCTTTTTATCCCTTTTATTTTTGCCTATTCATCAGCTACTGCTTTTGGTTTCTGTAGGAATTAAGTGGGACATTATATATTGCAGTCATTAAATACAGTTCACCAAATAGTTTCAGTTCTTTCCCCTTTCAAGCACGTGGTAAAATTGCATTTCCCTACCCTCTTAATGATAGATATGGCCATGTGATTTGCCTTGATAAATGAAACGTAAGTAGAAGGGATGTGTGTTATGTCCAGGTGGAAGCTTTAAGAGGCATTGCATAAGTTGCCATATTCTCTTCCCACTGCTGTGGTGATCATGGAGTCAGGTGAGATATCAAGATAAAATCTCAATGGGGTCAACTCATGTTGAATATGCAGAGTAGTGTGAGCAAAATACTTTTTAAAACTGTTTTACATCATTGATTTTGGGATTATTTGTCACTATAGAAGTGCATAGTCTATTGTGACCAACATGCTACACATCACATTGACACACATTAAAAGAAACAAAAATATAATAGTGGTGAACTTGTAACCACCTGATACCATATCCTTAAAATATATAACATTTTAAAAACAAGGATTATAAGAGAAGTTGAGACATCTACAATCATGGGGAAACTTTAATATACCTCTATTAGACAAGGAGACACAAATGTTAGTAAGAATTTTAAAACTTTGAGCAGAAAAACTAATAATCTATATCTAATGGATATATACAGAATAGGTAGAGAATGTACTTTCTTTTCAGGTTTGCATAAAACATTTATGAAGATTTACCGCATACTAGGTTGCAAAGTAGTCTCAGATATTTCAAAGACCCAATATCATATAGATAATTTTTGCTTATTACAATTTACTAATTAACAATAAAAAGAGTAAATACAAACAGATGCATACATAAACAATACACACATTTGAAAACTTCACATGCACATCTGAATGACTTATGGATCATTTTGAGAATTATATAATATCTAGAAACAAATAACGAAAGTACTACTCATGAAAATCATTAGATGTAATTAAATATGTATTTGATGTTCATATTTTGTAAAGTTGGATGGTGATGTATGAAGTTTATTATATTATTTTCTATTCATATTTTATGTTTAGAATAATTGACAATAGTATTAACAGATAATTTTTAAGTGAAAACATTGCAAAGACTTCTTGCAACTAAAATAAATTGATCAGCTGGGCGTGGTGGCTCACGCCTGTAATCCCAGCACTTTGGGAGGCCGAGGCGGGTGGATCAACTGAGGTTGGGAGTTCACGACCACCCTGACCAACATGGAGAAACCCCGTCTCTACTAAAAATACAAAATTAGCCAGACCTGGTGGCACATGCCAACAACTGCAAAGTACTGTTCTGAACCCCTCAAGTAGGACTCCAAGTAGTACTCAAGAGTCCCAGGTAGTCTCAGCTACTTGAGAGTCTGANCATGAAAAGGTATTGAATATAAGTATATCACAATGTATTTTTTTTTCTTTGCTCAAGAAACACTGTTTAAATATGCTATGGCCTCCTAAGTAGATTGCCAGTAATAAACAGGGCATTAATTTGAGAATAAGAGTCAATAAAATCATTAAGTATACTTCTGTTGTTTTTTTTTTTTTTTTTTTTTTTTTTTTTTTGAGACGGAGTCTCGCTCTGTCGCCCAGGCTGGAGTGCAGTGGCTTGATCTCGGCTCACTGCAAGCTCCGCCTCCTGGGTTCACTCCATCCTCCTGCCTCAGCCTCCCGAGTAGCTGGGACTACAGGTGCCCGCCACTACACCCAGCTAATTTTTTTATATTTTTAGTAGAGATGGGGTTTTACCGTGTTAGCCGGGATGGTCTTGATCTCTTGACCTCGTGATCCGCCCGTCTCGGCCTTCCAAAGTGCTGGGATTACAGGCGTGAGCCACCGTGCCTGGCCCATTAAGTATATTTCTTATTGCATACCCAAACACAATGTGGTCCTACTACATTGTCTAGCTCTGTAGGAAGGAAGCATCTGATTTTTGTTTTGATCTTCTGTATTTTGGAGTAACATAGAAATGATTTCACTTTTCCATGAGGTAAACATAGGTCCTTAATTTGAATTTATTGGTCTATGTCCATATTGAGGTGGCAAAAACTGTTAGATAAGGTTGCCCAAGTTTGATTTACTTGGGCTGGCACTACGCATTACATTGCTCAAACCTGTAACTTGGATAAGCACTCACCATCTATCTTTTTTCTTGTTCATTACTAGTTTCTTTTCATCCTGGCCTGGTGCTCTCGTTTCATCTTGATGACTGAGTGACTCTCTCACTGGATCTCTTCAGAGATGCTTTTGCCCATATGAAGATTTGCAACATAAAATTTGAATCACGATATAAATCACAGGTCGTTTTCTTAAGAAGCAAGTCTGAGCAAAATAGTTTCTCATAAAGAAAAGAGAATTTGAAGAGAGAATTTGGAAAGTAACCTGTTGACCTATAATGCATTTGGTCCTTTATGTACCTGACTCATTCTGATTAAAAGTATGTGTGCAGAGGAATGACGTCAGCACAAGAAGCAGAGTAAGCAACTCTAAAAGTCTATCCCTCATTAAAATCAACTAAAAAATGGGGAGAAAAACCTGTCAGAATCAATATTTTTGGAACGCTGAAAACTAACAAAAGCTTGCAACAATCCACGGAGCATTTATTCAAGAAAAACTGCTGAATCTTTATAATTATAGTGAGCTTTGTGGTGTTTTAACTTACACTAGTTCTATCCTTTTTTCCTCAGCTCAGCAGTAGCCTTGACAATAACAGCCTTCATTGCCAGTTCCAGCACTGAAGAAACAGAATAGACCTCTTTTGCAAAGATTGTCCTTGGTCTGCCTCATGGTTCCTTGGAAGGTTGGCTCAAAAGATTTGTTTTATCTTACCAAAGTCAGAAGTCACCAAGTACTAAAGCCACTACTTGGAAAGTGTTGCTCAAAAACGTTTATAGGCAAATAGTTTTACCCCTGTCACATGAGGCAATGGAAAACAGGGAAAACAATATACTAAACAAAATGATTGATCGGAAAGGCTGGGAATGAGATATTTTGGGGAACAAAAGTTTTGAAAAGCTCCAACATATTCCAAGAATCTAGAAGGCTATGGATGTGTACAACTCTGCTACAGCTTTCACTTTCTGATTGCACAAAGCAGAGTTGTAAATTGCCAGGCTGAATATTGAAGTCATGCATCAAAACAGACACTTCTGCAAAGATTGGAAAATTTTTTTGTTCAGGGTATTTACAGAAATCTTAGTTAAATCTTTAGCTGGCGCCTAAGCTAATGGAACAGAGACTTCAGGGACACACGTGGCAAATAATACAGAATTAATTTTAGTGATTTTTTAAAACAGGTTTTGTAAATTAGCTTAATTTTTTTAACTAGTTTTAAAAAATCATGAAAATACAAACAACAACTACAAC
>NW_016830137.1:49398-59327 GCF_001698545.2 Rhinopithecus bieti
AAAAAAAAAAAAAAAAAAAAAAAAAGAAAACCGAAGAGGAAGGAATGATTTTTAACTCATATCATGAGGCTAATACTACTTCAATACCATGCCGAAGACATGTAGCTTTTTTTGTTTTTAAGAAAAACACTACAGACTAATATCCCTTATGTATATACATGCAAAAATCTTCAACAAAGTACTAACAAATTGATTACAGCAGAACATTAGAAGGATTATACACCATTACCAAGTGAGATTTATTCCAGGAATGCAAGGGTAGTTCAACATTTAAAAATTAATCAATGTAACACACCGTATTAACAAAATGAAAGAAACAATACATGTGATCACTTCAATAGACAAAGAGAAAGCATTTGACAAAATCCAATATGCTTTCGTGATAAAAACACTTAGCAAACTAGGAATAAACAAAACATTTTCAATTTAATAAAGGGTTTCTATGAGAAACCCACACCTAACGTCATACTTAATGTTGAAAGTCTGAAAGCTTTTCTTCTAAGATCAGGAAAAAGGCAAGGATGTCCATTGTTGTCACTTCCTTTCAACTTTGTACTGGAAATTTTACCCAGGGAATTAGGGGGAAAAAGAAAAGAAAAAAGAAACAAAATGCATCCACAAGGGAAAGGAAGAAGTAAAACTATCCTTATTTGCAGATGACACGATCTTATATGACAAGCTGATACTAAAACTCATTTGGAATTGCAAGGGACCAAAAATGGACAAAACTCTTTAAAAAGAAAGACAAAGTCAGAGCATTCACACTTTTCAATTTCAAAACAATGGTATTCAAACAGTGTGGTATTGGCATAAGATATCTCTATATCATCTATCTATCTATCTATCTATCTATCTATCTATCTATCTATGTAATCTCAATGCAATAGAAGTGAGAATCCAGAAATGAGTGCGTCCATCTACAGTCAACTTATTTCTGCAATAGTGTTAAGACCATTTAATAGAGAAAGAATAGTTTTTTCAACAAATGGTGTTAGGACAACTGGATATCCATGTGCAAAAGAATGAAGCTGAACCCCTATGTTACACCATATACAAAAATTAACCCAAAATGAATCAGGGACCTAAATGTAGCACTAAAACTATCAAATTCTGAGAAGGAAACATAGATGTACATCTTTGTGAACTTAGACTAAGCAATGGGTACCTAAATATGACACCAAAACCATACTCATCAAAAGAAAAAATTAGATAATTTTATTTCATCAAAATTTAAAAGTTGTGCATCAAGAGAAACTATTAATTGAGTGAAAAGGAAGCCCACACAACGGGAGAGAATATTTGCAAATTATATATCTGTTAAACGTCTAATATTCCAAATATATAAAGACCTCCTACAACTCAATGATAGATGAGTAACAGTTAAAAATGGGCAAAGTTTTTTAATAAGCACTTTTCCAAAGAAGATATGGCCAATAAGAATCTGGAGACATGCTCAACATCATTAGTCATTAAGGAAATGCAAAGCAAAACTACAATGGGCCGAGTGTGGTGGCTCACACCTATAATTCCAGTGCTTTGGGAGGCCAAGGCAGGAGGGTTACTTGAGCCCAGGAGTTGGAGACCAGCCTGGGTAACACAGTGATACTCCATCTCTACCAAAAATAAAACCTATAATGAGGTAGCACTTCATGCTCACTAGAATGGGTATAATTTTTTTAAAACAAGAAATAACAAGGGTTGGCAAGGGTATAAACAATTTTAGTTCCTGTACATTGCTAGTGGGAATGTAAAATGGTGTAGCTGCTGTTGAAAATAGTTTTGTTCCTCAACGTTAAATATATAGTTACTATATGACCTAGTAGCTCCACTCCTACAAATATACTCCTCCAAAATTAAAACCATGTTCTCATAAAATTTGTACACAAATCTTCATGTGAATATCAATATTCATAGTAGCCAAAAGTAAAACAACCCAAATGACTACCAAATGATGAATGGAAAAATAAAATGTGGTATATTTATGCAATGGAATATTATTCAGCCACAAAAAGGAATAAAGTTTTATAGATGAACCTTGAAAACATTTTGCTAAGTGAAAGAAGCCACAAAAGGAAGGCCATGTAATGTATCACTGTATCATTCCATTCATATGAAATGTACAGAATAGGCAAATCCACAGAGAAAGAAAGCAAGATAGTTCTTACCAGGAGGCGGGGGGAAGGGATACTGGAAGGTATAGAATTTCTTTTTAGGATGAAGGAAATCTTCTGGAATTAAATAGTGATGTTAGTTTTACAGTATTGTAAATATACTAAATCCCACTGAATTGTACACTTAAAATGGTTAAAATTGTGAATTTTATGTAATGTAAATTTTATCTCCATAAGAAAAATTTAAAGTATGAGTGCATTTTCAGTTTTTAGAATTTGTTTTAAGCAATTTAGTTAACAAATCATTAGAACCTTATGGCACAAGAAGTGTATTAAGCACTGAGAGAAATCAAAGAATGACCAGTGTATGCACCTGTTCTCTAGGGGTGAGATATCTAGGGTAGTGCTTCTCAAATGTTCATGTGCACCTAAATCTGCAAATGGAGATCTTGTTAAAATGAAGGCTGTAACTTTTAAGTCTGGGGTAAGTACCGATATTTTGCATTTTAAGAAGGTCACGTGTGATACTAACGTACCTGGCTCCCGTAACACTGTTTCTGTAGCAATGTTCTAGAGGAAAGTGTGCTTCAATAGTAACTATTACATTCATGGTAAAAAGCCACCTGATCATGAGATATTAAAATCTTTGCTGGGCTCTACAAGAGGGTCAAATAAATAGTTCCTCTTTCTTTCCACACCTTCAAGAGATTTTGAGTAATTTGAGAAAAAAATGTAAAAGAATGATTGAGAGGCCAAATTTTATTACTAATAAAGGCTAAATAGGAGGGTATAGGTAACTAATTAGGCAGATTAACTCACTCTGTCACAGGCAAAATTAGGTCAAAACCATGCTACTGAGTTCCAGAGAAGATCTTCTGCTACTTGAAAGTAGGATTGCCCTCAAGGAGAAAAACGGCAGAGCTGAGCTGAGGTTACCCAGTTTAGTTTCCCCAAGCTTATCAATCATAATAAACAACTTCTCTCCCATGAAGAGTAAATTGGGAAAGAGAATCCAGGGAGAAGAGAAGAAAGCAATCCCCTCAAACAGTCCATCAGCAAACTCTTTTGGTAATATAAGGTGAAGAGGGCTTAATTCTGAACATAAACATCCAAGATACCTTCTTGGAAATGGCATTTTCTCTTCAGCTGAGTTTAAAGGTTTGTGGGAAGAGAAGAGGTTTCCAAGCAGAAAGACATCAGAAACAAAAATTCACAGATTTCCTGTGCATCTGGTCCATATCTGACCTAGCTAATTGTCAAATGCTAAATTATTGTTACATCAACAATGGTTTAGGTAAAAAATGAGCCAATCCCTAAAATTACTCCTTTCCTCAAAACGGTGCCACAATAATTAGGGGTCAATAACCAGAATGAGTGTGACACAATTAATTAACAAAACAATGAAGTTTATACTGACATTATATAATTTTGCCAAATTCACTCTAAGCCTAAGGTAACAATCCAGAAATAAGAGGTAATTTTCAGATACTGGAAGAGGCACAAAATACAGCACTAACAACTGCTTTGATCTTTGGTTCTTTGTGAGAATCATGGCCATATGCATCTAAGTATTACTAAATTATATTATAAATGACTGAGAGTACCCTTAGTTATCTTGAAATTCACTAGTATAGATTTTGTAACTGAAGAAATTGGATCCATTGTATTGAAGAATACCTGAAAAAATGTCACGTATTCTTAGCTGGACATGAGCATAAATATGCTTTCCCTATTTGTTCATATACTGTTGGGTCTTGTGGTACTGCCTCAGCTGAGTTTCTGGCTCCACGATGCCACTGAGCTCATGTTAACCCACTCATTTATATATTACTAAATATATGAAAAGGGAAAGAAAACAAGAATCAGAAACTTAAGCTACATAGGATGCTTAACACATCAATATCCTAATCAGAGATAAAATTGCATCGACCAGGGGACAGGACTTCCAGAATGGTGGAGTGAAGAGTTCAGTAAGTCCTCTCCATCAAAAGTAATAATAAAACTGGATAAAATTAACAAAAACAACCATATCAAGACTCTGGAAATTGACTGAAGTCAAACATCAAATTGAGAAACATTTAGGCAACAGCAGTGTGATTTTGTGGCATTTCAGTCTGGTGCTGCTCCTATTTCTTCTCAGCTCCATGAGGGAGCTGTACTTGATTTGTATTGGAGCACAGAAAAACCATGCTGAGGGGTATTTTGGAAAACAACAGTGATCTCAGTGGCAAATAATCAGGAAGGGCTAACACCACAGCTAGCCTGAGATCATGGTACTGGTTGGGACAAGCAATAGAACAGCATAACAGCAAGAAATTTAATGGTGAGAATAAGATAGCTACAGTGGGCCTTGATAAGCTGTCAAATATCCCTGGGGGTCTGAGAGACTGAGAGTGTGTGTACAGTATAGTGCTCATGCTCAGGAGGGACTGGAGAGAGCCTTAGTGAGTTACTTATTCCTGGATAACTGTGATGATGTGTAAGTGCAGAAAGGCAAAGGCTGTAATAGACCTGTAAGATGTCTGAATGTTGAATCCTTTCCCCATGCAGCACACAAATCCATCAGCAAAGGGTAGAAATTTTACTTCCTAATGTGTTTAAGCACAACTTCTGATCAATATTTGGCTGATAACCAAGCTGTGCTGCATTGCTGACCTAAGAATGACTCCTAGGAGGTTAGGCTTAAAAATTAAAAACAAAATAAAATTTAAAAAACAACTTCTCAGAGAAATCAACAGCTACACACTGTGGGAAGAACATTCTCCACAGAAATAGTCCTTGCAAGAGGCTAAACAACAACAATCAACATCTACTCCTGGGTGTGGAGGAAAGGAACCAGAATTCAGATTTGCTAGTTCAGATTTGCTAGAATATACTATTTTTCAAAAATAACATGTTTTCAACAAAAATTATGAGACCATGGAAAAAAACCAGAAAGTGTGACTTTCTTCCTTTTAAGTAATTTAAAAGCATAATTCAAAAACAATATTATATAACTATTTAGGCTTAGAACTGTTTGACAAACTTGGAACATTAAATTTTAAAGAATTTATTTGAGCAAACAGCAATTAATAAATTGGACAGCTCTAAACCAGAAGTGGTTCAAGACTCTGTTGAAAGAGAACAGAGGGAGGCTTTTTATAGGGTGAATGTGGAACAGAGCAAAGAAGTTATTTGATTTAATTAAATTTTGCCATAATGCCTATTTAGACAATCCCTATGGGAAAGTTCAAAGACAATATAACTAATATCCAACTGGCAACCTGTGATTGCTTCAGCTTACATTTTGGTTTTCTTTAAATTCTTAGGTTTCAGTTTGCTTTATGTAGGAATGGAGGACATTAAAGCCACCTCCCTCTAATGGCTTTCAATTTAATTATTTTTAACAAAGCACATAAAAGTATAATATATATTCCAACAAAAGCACAGGGTAGGAGGAGTAAATGAATCTCTATTGGAAAAGGTTTTATATATTTTTTGGAGTAGCATTAATTGAAAGAAAGATTAATTGAAAGTTAAGATCTATCTGGTAACCCTCAGAGCAACCCTTAAGAAAATACCTCAAAAAATATAGTCAAGTATCAACAAAGAAATTAAAATGCTATGCTAGAAAATATTGATTTAACAACAAAAAAGGCATTAAAGGGGGGTAAAGAGGAACCCCAAAAGACAATGACTCATGTACAAAACAAATAGCAAAATGGCAGATATAAATAAAATCATATCTATAATAGCATTAAATGTGAATTGTGTAAGCTCTCCAATCAAAAGGCAGAGATTGTCAGTCCATACTGTTTTAGAAACATAACTATTCTGTCTACAAGAGACATCCTGTATATTCAAAGATACAAAAAGGCTGGAAGTAAAAGATGGAAAAGATATATCATGTGAGGGCAAGATAGCTGACTAGACACAGACAAGTGGAAGAGCTCCCATGGAGGGACTGAGACGACTGGCATACTTTTAATAGATCTTCAGAGGAAAAGGTGCCAAGAGTGGATGGAGGGAAAGCACAGAAGCTGGGATGAAGAAGGAGAAAGCTGGGAACCTTGCATGAGCTACTGCACACTGGAACTCATTTTTACACAACAACAGCTCCAGGAGAATGAGTGAGTTGAATTGTAAGGAGCAACCCGCTCTCACCACAGGCCTCTGGAACCCCAGCACGAGAGGATCCCTCAACTGCCATGGACACTTGAGGTGGCAGGGAGAGCTGCCTAGAGAAATGATGGGGCAGCAAGACAGCGGATGTGGAGCACAGAGGGGTTGGTGCAGGAGAATCTGTAGTGGAGCACAGCCAGGGACAGCCATTCCCTTGGCCTCAACTTGCTCCCATAAGAGACTTTTGCCCTAGGGGAACTGTTGAACCTGATCTCTGCAGGGCAGTCTTGCACATCAGATAGTGTTGGTCCAAAGTGAGCACCCCTTGGTCTGCTGGTCTCTCCCAGGGCCCCAACCTGGCCACACCAGCTTACAGGGCAGTCTTGGGTGCCCTGGGGACCCACACCATAGCTTCAGCACCAATGGACCATGCCTGAACAGTGGAAAACTCCAACAAGGCAGCCCCTACAGCCACGCACCAACCTGCATGCTCCCTCCTCATACTGAAGCTTCCCCTTAGCCCATGGCAACTCCCCATGTCACTTTGCTAAAACCTGTCTGCACGAGCAGATTTTGCTCTACTTGCCCTGCCAGCATGTGGGAATGCAGCCTACTCCCTACCCCTGCCAACTGCCATTGCACACAGAGCCTTGGTGGGCACAGAGCCAGCAAGCCCTGCCCCCACTAGCACCTTGCCCTTGTGTTAACACTGTGAAGTGAACAGGGGATCCTCCCACACCCTGAGTGATCACTCCTGCTTGTGGGGCACAGAGAAGGCACCCAGACCTGCACTGGGCAGCACCCCTCCCCAAGCCAACACCACCTCCAGTGCAACTGTGCACACAGTATCCAGCAGTGGCCCCCCATTCCCCCTCCCAGTTGCCTTGCTTTCACCACTGTGATTAACGTTGGCAAGGAGGCAAGCACCCCTGAATCTGCTGGCACTCTGCTGCAGCTGCCGCACCTTGGCCCCCTGCATCACAATGGACTCCAAACCTTGAGGGACCAGAGAACAAAGTTGGGACTCATTGCAAGTCCTCCAGATTTAGAGCACACAGTCCAGAAGTTGGGAGCTGAGCATTGGCCCCCTAATATCTCCCAGAAACAAAGCCAGCTGGCTGAATCCACCTTATACCGCAATCAAACCCTCAGTCATTAAATAAGATGAAAGAAAAAAAAGTCCATCCAAAGGTCAGTAACCTTAAAGATTGAAGTTAAATAAGTCCACAAAGATGAGAAAGAATCAGCACAAGAACACTGAAAACTCAAAAAGCCAGAGTGCTTTTTTTCAGATTATGGCATCTGCTCTCCAGCAAGGGTTTGGAACTGGCTAAGGCTGAGATGGCTAAAATGAGGGAAGTAGAATTTAGAATATGAATAGGTAGGAAGTTCATTGAGCTGCAGAAGTACATTGTAACCCAAGGGAAGGAAGCTAAAATCTGTGATAAAACATTGCAGAAACTGACAGACAGAATAGCCAGTTAAAAGTAATGGCAAAAACCACACTTATGTTTGCACCAAACTAATGTGAATGTTTGGTGTCCCTGAAAGAGATGAGAAGAATGGAACCAACTTGGAAAATGAATTTTAGAATATCACCCATGAGAACTTTCCCAATTTAGCAAGACAGGCCAACATTCAAATTCAGGAAATCCAGAGAACCCCAGTAACATACTTCACAAAAAGATCATCTCCAGTACATATAATCATCACATTCTCTAAGGTCGAAATGAAAGAAAAAAATGCTAAAGGCAGCCAGAAAGAAAGGTCAGGTCACCTACAATGGGAAGCCCATCAGATTAACAGAGGACCTCTTAGCAGAAACCCTACATGCCTGTAGAGATTTGGGGCCAATATTCAACATTCTTAAAGAAAATAAATTCCAACACACAATTTCATATCTGGCCAAACTAAGCTTCACAAGCAAAGGAGAAATAAGATCTTTTTCGGACAAGCAAATGGTGAGGGAATTAGGAAATTTGTCAACACTAGACCTGCTTTATAAGAGCTTCTGAAGGAAGCACTAAACATGGAAAGGAAAGATCATTACCAGCCACTACAGAAACACACTGAAGTACACAGACCAGTGACACTATAAAGCAACCACACAAACAAGTCTGCAAAATAGCCAGCTAGCATCATGACAACAGGATTAAATCCACACATCTCAACACTAACCGTAAATGTAAATGGGCTGAATGCCCCAATTAAAAGATAAAGAGTGGCAAGTGGGATAAAGAGCTGAGACTCATTGGTATGCTGTCATTAAGAGACCCATCTCATATGCAAAGACACATATAGGCTCAAAATAAAGGGATGGAAGAAATTTTACCAAGCAAATGGAAAACAGAAAAAAGCAGGAGTTGCAATCCTAGTTTCTGACAAAACAGACTTTAAACCAAAAGAGATTAAAAAAAAAGACAAAGAAGGGCATTACATAATGGTAAAGGGTTCAATTCAACAAGAAGAGCTAACTATCTTATATCCTAATATATATGTACCTAACACAGGAACATCCAGATTCATAAAGCAAGTTCTGAGAGGTCTTCAAACAGACTTAGACTCCCACACAGTAGCAGTGGGAGACTTTAACACCTCATTGACAGTATTAGAAAGAAAATCAAGATGGAAAATTAACAAAGATATTCAGGACCTGAACTCAGCACTGGATCAAATGGACCTGATGGAAATCTACAGAACTCTCCACCCCAAAACAACAGAATATACATTCTTCTCAGCACCACATGGCACATACTCTAAAACTGATAACATAAGTGGAAGTAAAGCACTCCTCGGCAACTGCAAAAGAACTGAAATAATAAAAAATAGTCTCTTGGATCAAAGCACAATCAAATTAGAATTCAAGACTAAGAAACTCACTTCAAACCATACAATTACATGGAAATTGAACAACATTGTCCTGAATGACTTTTGGGTAAATAATGAAATTAAGGCATACATTAAGAAGTTCTTTGTAAGTACTGAGAACAAAGATACAACATACCAGAATCTCTGGGACACAGCTAAGGCAGTGTTAAGAGAGAAAATTATAGTACTAAATGCCCACATCAAAAAGTTATAAAGTTATCAAGATAACAGCTTAACATCACAACTAAAAGAACTACAGAACCAAGAGCAAACAAAACCCAAAGCTAGTAGAAGACAAGAAAGAACCAAAATCAGAGCTGAATTGGAGATTGCGACACAAAAAGTCATTCAACAGATCAAGGAATCCAGGAGCTAAATTTTTGAAAAGATTAATAAAATAGACAGCTAGCAAGACTAATAAAGAAGAAAAGAGAAAAGATTGAAAAAACACAATCAGAAAAGACAAGGGGGATTTTACCATTGACACCACAGAAACACAAACAACCATCAGAGAATATTATTAACACTTCTATGCACATAAACTAGAAAATCTAGAAGCAATGGATAAATTGCTGGACACATACACCCTCCCAAGACTGAAACAGGAAGAAACGGAATCCCTGAACACTCCAGTAATGAGCTCTGAAGTTGAGGCAGTAATAAATAGCCTACTAACCAAAAAGAGCCCAGGGCTAGATGGATTCACAGCTGAATTCTACCAGATGTACAAAGAATAGCTGGTACCATTCCTAGTGAAACTATTCCAAATAATTGAGGAGGAGGAACTCCTCCCCAACTCATTCTACGAGGCCAGCATTATCCTGATACCAAAGCCTGCCAGAGATACAA
>NW_016830137.1:60158-63779 GCF_001698545.2 Rhinopithecus bieti
GCACAAGACAAAAATGCCCTCTCTCATCACTTCTATTCAGCATAGTATTGGAAGTCCTGGGGAGGAAAATCAAGTAAGAGAAAGAAATAAAAAGCATCCAAATAGGAAGAGAGGAAGTCAAACCATCCCTGTTTGCTGACAACATGATCCTATATCTAGGAAACCTCAGAGTCTCATCTCAAAGGCTTCTTAAGCTTATAAACAACTTCAGCAAAGTCTCAGGATACAAAATCAATGTGGAAAAATCACTAGCATTCTAATACACGAATAATAGTCAAGCCAAGAGCCAAATCAGGAACAAACTTCTATTCACAATTGTCACAAAAATAATAAAATACCTAGGAATACAGCTGACTAGGGAGGTATAAGATCTCTACATGGAGAACTACAGACCACAGCTCAAAAAAAATCAGAGATAACACAAACAAATGGAAAAACATTCCATGCTCATAGATAGAAATAATCAATGTTGAGAGGGGCCAAGATGGCTGACTAGAAGCAGTGACCTTTGGTGGCTCCTACTGAGAAGAACAAAAATGGTGAGTCAATCCTGCACCTTCACCTGAGGTATCCAAGTTCTCTTATTGGGACTCACTAGGCAGTTGGCATGACCTGCAGAGAGCAAGGAAAAGCAGAATGGAGCAATGACCCACCTGGGAGCCACATGGGGCAAGGGGAGTTCTCAACCTCAGCCAAGGGAGACAGTGAGTTTGTGCTACCTTGCCAAGGAAAGTACATTTTTACCATGGATCTGTGCAACCCAAGGATCAGATCTCCCCAAGAGCCCATGTCACCAGGGCCTTGAGTCCCAAGCACACAGCTGTGCAGATGCTTGGCAACCACTTGGATTGTGGCCAGTGGCAGCAGACTGGATACTGCCTAAGACCACCGATTTCCCCAAGGGGAGGGGTGGCTGCCATCACTGCAGCTCCTGTCTGCCATTTTCCCCTGCTGATGCTGGGGAGATTGGGTGGTTTAGCTGGGAGGAATTCCCCACAACACAGCACAGCAGCTGTGGCAGATCATGGCCAGACTGCTTCTTTAGGTGGGACCTGGAATAATTCCTCCTTACTGGGCAGGGCATCCATAGGAGAATTTCAGCAATTCCAGCTAGGGATTTATGGACAAAACTCTGATCTCCATGAGATGGAGGCCCTGGGGGGAGGAATGGTCATGGTTCAGAGGACTTAGTCTTTCCTGCCTGCTGGCTCTGAAGAGTCTGGGCAGTCCAGAAGATGGGGATTCCCCACAGTGCAGTGCACCTGCTCCATGAAGGGGCAGCCAGAGTACTTCATTAAGTGGATCTCTGATTCCGTGCCTCCTGACTTGGTGAGACCCCCCAACAGGGGTTGCCAGACACTTTATACAGGAGCATTCCCACTGACCTCAGGCTGGTGTCCCTCTGGAATGGAGCTCCCAGAGGAAGGAGCAGGCAGCCATCTTTACCATTCTGCAGGATCACTGGTGACACCTCCAGGTGTGGGATGAACCCAAGCAAATAGGGTCTGGAGTAGGCCCCCTGCAAACTGCAACAACCCTACAGAAGAGGGGCCTGACTGTTAAAAGAAAAACAAACAGAAAGCAATAGCAACAACATCAACAAAGAGACCCCACAAAAACCCCATCCAAGGTCGGCAGCTTCAAAGATTGAAGGTAGATAAGCTCATGAAGATGAGAAAGAATCAATGCAAACATGCTGAAAACTCAAAAAGTCAGAGTGCCTTTTTTCCTCCAAATGATCGCAACATCTCTTAAGCAAAGGCACAGAACTGGGCTGAGGCTGAGATGGATGAACTGACAGAAGTAGGCTTCAGAAGGTGGACAATAACAAACTTCACTGAGCTAAAGGAGTATGTTCTAACCCAATGCAAAGAAGCTAAGAACCATGATAAAACATTACAGGAGCTGTGATATGGTCTGGCTCCATGTCCCCAACAAAATCTCTTGAATTGTATTCCCATAATTCCCACATGTTCTGGGAGGGACCCGGTGGGAGATAACTTGAATCATGGGAGTGGTTCCCCCATACTGTTCTCATGGTAGTGAATAAGTCTCACAAGATCTGATGGTTTTATCAGGGGTTTCCACTTTTGCATCTTCCTCATTTTTCCCTTGCCACCACCATGTAAGACGTGCCTTTCACCTCCCACCATGATTCTGAGGTTTCCCCAGCCGTGTGGAAGTGTAAGTCCAATTAAACCTCTTTTTCTTCCAAGTTTCAGGTATATCTTTATCAGCAATGTGAAAATGAACTAATATAAGCTGTTAACCAGAATAACTGGTTTAGAGAGGAACATAAATGACCTAATGAAGCTGAAAAACACAACTCGAGAACTTCACAATGAAACCACAAGCATCAATATCCAAATAGACCAGGTGGCAGAAATAATCTCAGAGCTTGAAGACTATCTTTCTGAAATAAAACAGACAGACAAGATTAGAAAAAAAAAATAAAAAGGAACAAACAAAACCTCTGAGAACTATGTGAAAAGACCAAGCCTATGACTGATTGGGATACCTGAAAGAGACAGGGAGAACAGAACCAAGTTGGAAAACACACTTCAGGATATCATCCATGAAAACTTCTCAACCTAGCAAGACAGGCTAAAACTGAAATTCAGGAAATCCAGAGAATCTCACTAAGATACTCCATGAGAAGATCAATCCCAAGATACATAATCATCAGATTGTTCAAGGTTGAAATGAAGGAAAAAATGCTAAGGGCAGCCAGAGAGAAGGGCCAGATCACCTACAATGGGAAACCCATCAGATTTTTCAAGGTTGAAATGAAGGAAAAAATGTTAAGGGCAGCCAGAGAGAAGGGCCAGGTCACCTACAATGGAAAACCCATCAGACTAACAGCAGATCTCACAGTAGAAACCCTACAAGCCAGAAGAGGTTGGGGGTTAATATTCAACATTCTTAAAATAATTTCCAACTCAGAATTTCATATCTGGCCAAACTAAGCTTCATAAGTGAAGGAGAAATAAAATCCTTTTCAGACAAACAAATGCTGAGGGAATTTGTCACCACCAGGCCTGCCTTGCAAGAGCTCCTGAAGGAAGCACTAAATACGGAAGGGAAAAATTATTACCAGCCACCACAAAAACACACTGAAGTACACAGACCTATGACACTATGAAGCAACTACATTAACAAGTCTGCAAAATAACCAGCTAGCATCATGACGACAGGATAAAATTCACACATAACAATATTAACCTTAAATGCAAATTGGCTAAATGTCTCAACTAAAAGACACAGAATGGCAAGTTGGATAAAGAGTCAAGGCCCATAGGTGTGCTGTATTCAATAAATCCATCTCACATGCAAAAACACACGTAGGCTCAAAATAAAGAGAGGGTAATTTACCAAGCAAATGGAAAAACAGAAAAAAGCAGGAGTTGCAATCCTAGTTTCTGACCAAACAGACTTTAAATCAACAAAGATCAAAACAGACAAAGAAGGGCATTACATAATGGTAAAGGGTTCAATTCAACAAGAAGACCTAACTATCCTAAATATATATGTACTCAATACAGGAGCACCCAGATTCATAAAACAAGTTCCTAGAGACCTACAAAGAGACTTAGATTCCCACACAATAATAGTGAGAGACTT
>NW_016830137.1:63865-76510 GCF_001698545.2 Rhinopithecus bieti
CTATAGAACTCTTCACCCTAAAACAACAGAATATGCATTTTTCTCAGCACTGCATGGCACTTACTCTAAAATTGATCACGTAATTAGAAGTAAAACATTCCTCGGCAAATGCAAAAGAACTGAAATCATGAAAAACAATCTCTCAGACCACAGCAAAATCAAATTAGAACTGAAGATTAAGAAATTCACTCAAAACCACACAACAACATGGAAATTAAACAATGTGCTCCTGAATGGCTCCTGGTGAATGATAAAATTAAGGTAGAAATCAAGAAGTTATTTGAAACTAATTAGAACAAAGTGATAATGTACCAGAATCTCCAGGATGCAGCTAAAGTAGTGTTAAGAGGAAAATTTATAGTACTAAATGCCCACATCAAAAAGCTAAAAAGATCTCAAATTAACAACCTAATATCACAACTAAAAGAAGTACAGAACCAAGAGCAAACAAAGCCCAAAGCTAGCAGAAGAAAAGAAATAACCAAGATCAGAGTGAAACTGAAGGAGATAGAGACATGAAGAGTCCTTCTACAAATCAATGGATCCAGGAGCGAGTTTTGGAAAAAATTAATAATATAGACAGACCACTAGCTAGACTAAAAAAGAATAGAGCGAATAATCAAATAGACACAATAAAAAATGATAAAGGGGGATATTACCACTGACCCCACAGAAATACGAACAACCCTCAGAGAATACTATAAACACCTCTATGCACATAAACTAGAAAATCCAGAAAAAATAGATAAACTCCTGGACACACACACCCTCCCAAGACTGAACCAGGGAGAAGTTGAATCTCTGAATAAACCAATAACAAGTTATGAAATTGAGGCAGTAATTAACAGCCTACTGCCCAAAAAAAGCTCAGGACCAGATGGATTTACAGCTGAATTCTACCAAGGCACACAGAGAAGCTGGTACCATTTCTTCTGAAACTATTCCAACAATTGATAAGGAGGGACTCTTCCCTAACTCATTTTATGAGGCCAACATCATCCTGATACCAAAACCTGACAGAGATAGAACAAAAAAAGAAAACTTCAGGTCAGTATCCCTGATGAACATTGATGTAAAAATCCTCAATAAGATACTGGTAAACTGAATCCAGCAGCACATCAAAAAACTTATCCACGATGATCAAGTTGGTCTCATCCCCAGGAATCAAGGCTGGTTCAGCATATGCAAATCAATAAATGTAATTCATCACATAAATAGAGCTAAAGACAAAAATCAAATGATTATTTCAATAGATGCAGAAAAGACTTTTGATAAAATTCAACATCTTTTCATGTTAAAAACTCTGAATTAACCAGGTATTGAAGGAATATACCTCAAAATAATAAGAGCCATCTATGACAAACCCACAGCCAACATTGTACTGAATGGGTAGAAGCTTGAAGCATTCTCCTTGAAAATGGGCACAAGAAAAATATGCCCTCTCTTACTACTATTCAACATAGTATTGGAATTTCTGGCCAGGACAATCAGGCAAGAGAAAGAAATAAAGGGTATTCAAATAGGAAGAGAGGGGGTCAAATTGTCTCTGTTTGCAGATGACATCATCCCATATCTAGAAAACCCCATCACCTCAGTCCAAAAGCTCCGTAAGCTGGTAAGCAACTTCAACAAAATGTCAGGATACAAAATCAATGTGCAAAAATCACTAGCGTTCCTATACACCAACAACAGGCAAGCAGAGAGCCAAATCATGAATGAACTTTCATTCACAATAGCTTCAAAGAGAATAAAATACCTAGGAATCNTTCAAATAGGAAGAGAGGGGGTCAAATTGTCTCTGTTTGCAGATGACATCATCCCATATCTAGAAAACCCCATCACCTCAGTCCAAAAGCTCCGTAAGCTGGTAAGCAACTTCAACAAAATGTCAGGATACAAAATCAATGTGCAAAATCACTAGCGTTCCTATACACCAACAACAGGCAAGCAGAGAGCCAAATCATGAATGAACTTTCATTCACAATAACTACAAAGAGAATAAAATACCTAGGAATATAGCTAACAAGGGAAGTGAACAACCTCTTTAAGGAGAACTATAATACAAACCACCACTCAAGGAAATCAGAGAGGATATAAGCAAATGGAAAAACATTGCCACGCTCATGGATAGGAAGAATCAATATTGTGAAAATGGTCATACTGCCCAAAGTAATTTGTAGATTCAATGCTATTCCCATTAAAATACCATTGACATTTTTCACAGAACAAGAAAAAACTATTTTAATATTTATATGGAACCAAAAAAGAACTCATATAGCCAAGACAATGCTAAGCAAAAAGAACAAAGCTGGAGGCATCATGCCACCTGACTTCAGACTACATTGCAAGGCTACAGTAACCAAAACATCATGGTACAAAAACAGACACATAGATCAATGGAACAGAATAGAGAACTCAGAAATAAGGCTGCCCATCTTATTTCTGCATATGGCTAGCCAGTTCTCCCAACATTACATATTAAAAAAGATTCCCTATTTAAAATAACCTTATGCAAAATTAACTCAAGATGCATTAAAGACTTAAATGTAAAACCCAAAACTATAAAAACCCTGAAAGACAACCTAGACAATACCATCCTGGACATAGGAACAGACAAAGATTTCATGACAAAGACACCAAAAGCAAAAATTGACAAATGAGATCTAGCTAAACTAAAGAGATTCTGCACAGCGAAAGAAACTATCATCAGAGTGAACAGACAACTTAGAGAATGGGAGAAAATTTTTGCAATCTATCCATCTGACAAAGGTCTAATATCCAGAATCTACAAGGAACTTAAACAAATTTACAAGAAAAAACAACCCCATTAAAAAGTGGGCAAAGGACATGAACAGACACTTCTCAAAAGAAAACATTTATGTGGCCAAAAAACATGAAAAAAGCTCAACATCACTGATCATTAGAGAAATGCAAGTCAAAACCACAATGAGACAGCATCTTATGCCAGTAAGAATGATGACTTTTTACACGTTTACCTATATAACAAACCTGCACATCCTGCACATGTACCCCAGAATTTAAAATAAAGAATCAATATAGTAAAAACTGCTACACTGCCCCAAACAATTTATAGATTCAATGCTATTCCTATTAAACTACCATTGAGATTCTTCACAGAACTAGAAAAAAAAAAACTTTAAAAAGTCATATGGAACCAAAAAAAGAGCTCGAACAGCCAAGGCAATCCTAAGCAAAAAGAACAAAGCTGGAGACCTCATGTTACCTGACTTGAAATTATACTACAGGGCTACAGTAACCAAAACAGCATGGTGTTCATACAAAATAGATACATAGATCAGTGGAACAGAATAGAAAACCCCAGAAATAAGTCCACAAACCGACAACTATCTGACCTTAGACAAACCTGACAAAAGCAAGCAATGGGGAATGAATTCCTTATTCAATAAATGGTGCTGGGATAACTGGCTAGCCATATGCAGAAGATGGAAACTGGACCCTTTCCTTACACCATAAACAAAAATTAACTTGAGATGGATTAACGATTTACATGTAAAATCCAAAAGTATAAAAACTCTGGAAGACAACCTAGGCAATACCATGCAAGACATAGGCACAAACAAAGATTTCATGACGAAGATGCCAAAAGCAATTGCAACAAAGGCAAAAATTGACAAATGGATCTAATTAAACTAAAAAGCTTCTGCCCAGCAAAAGAAACTATCATCAGAGTGAACAGACAGCCTACAGAACGAGAGAAAATTTTTGCAAACTATGCATCCAACAAAGATCTAATATCCTGCATCTATAAGGAACTTAAGCAAATTTACAAGAAAAGAACAAACAACACAATTAAAAAGTAGGCAAAGGACATGAACAGACCCTTTCCGAAAGAAGACATACATGCAGTCAAAAATCATATAAAGAAAAGATCAGCATCACTGATCATTAGAGAAATGCAAATCAAAACTGCAATGAGATACCATGTAACACCAGTCAGAATGGGTATTATTAAAAAGTCAAAAAATAACAGATACTGGTGAGGTTGCAGAGAAAAAGGAATGCCTATACACTCTTGGGTGGAGTGTAACTTAGTTCAGCCATTGTGGAAGACAGTGTGGTGATTCCTCAAAGACCTAAAGACAGAAATACCAATCAATCCAGCAATCCCATTATTGGGTATATACCAAAAGGAATATAAGTCATTCTATTACAAAGACACATGCACGCATATGTTCGTTGCAGCACTATTCACAATAGCAAAGACATGGAATCAACCTAAATGCTCATCAATGATAGACCAGATAAAAAAAATGTGGTAGATATGCACCATGCAATACTATGCAGCCATATAAAAGAATTAGATCATGTACTTTGCAGGGACATGGATGAAACTGAAGACCATTATCCTTAGCAAACTAATGCAGGAACAGAAAACCAAATACTGCATGTCCCCACTTATAAGTGGGAGATAAATGATGAGAACACGTGGACACATAGAGGAGAACAATTCACACGGGGGCTGATTGGAGGGTAGAGGGTGGGAGGAGGGAGAGGATCAGGAAAAATAACTAATGGGTACTAGGCTTAATACCTGGGTGACAAAATAATCTATACATCAAACCCCCATGACACAAGTTTGCCTATGTAATAAACCTGCACACGTACTCCTGAACTTAAAAGTTGAAAAAAGATATATCATGCAAAGAGCAACCAGAAGAGAGTTGGAGTGAACATATTAATATCGAACAAAATAAGAATTACTAGAGAGAAATAAGGGTATTTTATAATGATAAAAGAGTCAATTCATTAGGAAGATATAGCAATTATAAATATATACACCTAAAAGGTGTGAAAAAAATACACAAAACAAAAACTAACAGAATCGAAGAGTGAAATAACTCAACAAAAATAGTTAAAGATTTCAATATCTCACTTTCGATGATGGGTAGGACAAGTGGTCAGCAATTCAGGAAGGGTACAGACTTGAACAATGCTACGAACCAACTTGACATAACTGGCATCTCTAGAGCACTTTACCCAGTAAGAGCAGAAAATACATTCTTCTAAAGCACATGTAGAACATTCTCCAGGATAAACCATACGCTAGGCCACAAAACAATCCAAATAAATTTAAAAGGATTAAAATCATACTAAGAATGTTCATTGACCACAAAAGAATTAAATTAGAAATCAACAAAAAGTATTTGAGAAATAAAAAATGTTTGAAAATTAAACAACAGTCTTTTAAAGAATACTTGGATTGAAGAAGAAATCACAAGGGAAATTAGAAAATATATTAGAAAAATAATTTTCAACTGAAAGAAAATTAAAACATTTTGAAATTTATGGAGGATCAGAAAAACATAGCGTAAGCACATTTCACCCTAGTCTTCACCGTTACCACTCTTAAATGCCCTTGATAAAATAAATGAAATGGACTGCAGGCGACTCTGAATGGTGGAGAAAAGAAGGCAAACTATCTAGGGACCTCAGGATTCAAGGAATGATTCATTGGTGAGTTCTCTGAATTATTATTATTATTATTGTTATTGTTATTTTACCTCCTGCATGTCCCAGAATGGGCATAGGAGATCTAAATCTGGAAACAACAATGGGCACAGCCAAAAGAAAAAAGGTAAAAGGACAGGCCTGACCTTCTGGGCAGAGGTCAGACTTGAATGACAGCACCTTTCTGATACTAGTAGCTCTACTATAGCCAAACACCATGGGAATAACTATGCCCACGTCCACAACCCCTGCCAGCACTGGGATTGTGTGAGTGGAGATTTGACTACCATCCAGCCTTGATAATAATGCGCTAGCTCTGCATACTGATTGGGAGGCACCTATAGATGCTGTGAGAGAACATAATTTGTTTGACCACTCTACTCCAAAAGATGGCTCCATATCTTGGCTGGCAGGTGCTTGCCATATCTTGGCTTGACTGCAGATGCTCTGCTTGAGAAGTGAACCTTTTTATCACCATGCTATGGAAATAAGATGACTCTGCGTCTCAGTTGGTGGGAATCTGTGGAGGCTGTGCCCGAGAGCTGAGCCTGTCTACCATTCTGTCCCAGTAATGAGACTACTCTGCCTGCCCACTGGAGGGATCTATGGACACTGCATATAAGAACTAACCCTTTCTACCAGTGCTGACAATGAGACGGCTCCTGATGCTGGCCTACAGGCATCTAAGGAGGCTTAGTATGAGAATGGAGACTATCTACCACCCCACTATGCAACAAGGTGGCTCTGGTTCCTGGATGGCAGGCATCAACAGTGGCTGTACCTGAGAATTAAGCCTGTTACTCTACTGGCCCTGGTAATGACATTTCTCTGCTTCTTGGCTAGCAGCAATCTAGAATGCTGTCTATGAGAATAGAGCCTGACTAACATACCACATCAACAATGAGGTGTGGATGAGGAGCTCTGCCTCTCCACTACCCATGAGTCTCTGCAGATGTGATTTGTGGGAGCATGGCCAGTCTACCATCCAGCCATAGCAGTGATGAAGTGGTTCTGCCTCCCAGGCAGCAGACATCAGCCGAGGCTGTTTGTATGAAGAGAGCTCTCACTACCATGTCAGCCTGGCAAAAGTATATAATAAGATACGAATATGAATCTAAGTCTCATAATACTCAAAATGGTCAGGATATAATTGGAAATCACTTATACCAAGAACCAGGAAATCTCCATTTGAATGAGCAACGATAATCAACAGATGTAAACACCAAGATGGCACAGTTATTGGAATTATCTAACAAGGATTTTAAAAGTAACTATCATAAATATGCTTAAATAAGTGCTTAGAAACACATTTGAAATAAATGAAATAGAAAACCTCAGAAAATAAATAAAATACATTGTAAAAAAAGGAAACCCTACAACTGAAAAATACATTTGCCAAAATAAAAAAAAAATTCGCTAGGGGACTGTATTAGTCAGGGTTCTCTAAAAGGACAGAACTAATAGGATATATACATATCTATATATCTATATATGGATATATAGATATATATGCACACATACACACATATATGAAGGGGAGTTTGTTAAGCAGTATTAACTCATACCATCACAAGGTCCCACAATAGGCCATCTGCAAGCTGAAGAGCAAGGAAGCCAGTCCGAGTCCCAAAGTTGAAGAACTTGGAGTCTGATGTTCGAGGGCAGGAAGCATCCAGGATGGGAGAAAGATGTAGGCTGGGAGGCAAAGCCAGTCTAGCCTTTTCACGTTTTTCTGCCTGCTTTATATCCTGGCCACATTGGCAGCTGATTAGATGGTGCCCACCCAGATTAAGGGTGGGTCTGCCTTTCCCAGCCCACTGACTCAAATGTCAATCTCCTTTGCCAACACCCTCACAGACACACACAGGATCAATACTGTGCATCCTTCCATCCAATCAAGTTGACACCCAGTGTTAACCATCACAGGGACTCAATAGCATATGGAGAATACACAGGAAATAGTGAACTTAAATAAAAATGATCAAATATAAATGACAAAGAGAAAATAGATTAGAAAAAAGACAAAAAGACACTCAGGAATCTATGAAACAATAACATCCATGCCATTGGACACCCATGAGGAGAAGGGAAAGAAATTAAGTCTGAAAAATATTTTAAAAAATAATAGCTCAAAATTTTCCAAATCAGAGAAAGACATAAACATACAGATTCAATAAGATGAGTGACAGTTTAATGTGTTAAATAGAAATGGCCTCAAGGAAAACAGGTCAAGGGAAAATTCAGCATAGAAGATAAAATACTTTCAGGTTTATAACATGGCAGAGTGAATCCTAGGACACAAGTTAACTGGGTGATGCTTGTCAATGACTGCTATCGGAAATTTCAAACAAGGAAAGTCTGAGAAATTCTCATAATCTAGAAAAGTTTAAGGAGATATGATGACTAACTATAATGTGGTATCCTGAATTGAATCCTGGAACATTAGGTAAAAACTTTCGAAATCTGAAAAAAGATGGACTTTAGTTAATAATAACGTATTCATTAGTTGTGATGAATGTATCACAGTATAAAGTAAGGTGTTAGCAATAGAGGAAACTGGATACAGGGTATANCAGTATTAACTCATACCATCACAAGGTCCCACAATAGGCCATCTGCAAGCTGAAGAGCAAGGAAGCCAGTCCGAGTCCCAAAGTTGAAGAACTTGGAGTCTGATGTTCGAGGGCAGGAAGCATCCAGGATGGGAGAAAGATGTAGGCTGGGAGGCAAAGCCAGTCTAGCCTTTTCACGTTTTCTGCCTGCTTTATATCCTGGCCACATTGGCAGCTGATTAGATGGTGCCCACCCAGATTAAGGGTGGGTCTGCCTTTCCCAGCCCACTGACTCAAATGTCAATCTCCTTTGCCAACACCCTCACAGACACACACAGGATCAATACTGTGCATCCTTCCATCCAATCAAGTTGACACCCAGTGTTAACCATCACAGGGACTCAATAGCATATGGAGAATACACAGGAAATAGTGAACTTAAATAAAATGATCAAATATAAATGACAAAGAGAAAATAGATTAGAAAAAAGACAAAAGACACTCAGGAATCTATGAAACAATAACATCCATGCCATTGGACACCCATGAGGAGAAGGGAAAGAAATTAAGTCTGAAAATATTTTAAAAAATAATAGCTCAAAATTTTCCAAATCAGAGAAAGACATAAACATACAGATTCAATAAGATGAGTGACAGTTTAATGTGTTAAATAGAAATGGCCTCAAGGAAAACAGGTCAAGGGAAAATTCAGCATAGAAGATAAAATACTTTCAGGTTTATAACATGGCAGAGTGAATCCTAGGACACAAGTTAACTGGGTGATGCTTGTCAATGACTGCTATCGGAAATTTCAAACAAGGAAAGTCTGAGAAATTCTCATAATCTAGAAAAGTTTAAGGAGATATGATGACTAACTATAATGTGGTATCCTGAATTGAATCCTGGAACATTAGGTAAAACTTTCGAAATCTGAAAAAAGATGGACTTTAGTTAATAATAACGTATTCATTAGTTGTGATGAATGTATCACAGTATAAAGTAAGGTGTTAGCAATAGAGGAAACTGGATACAGGGTATACAGGTTCTCTTCGTACTATCTTTGCAACTTTTCTGTAAATCTAAAACTATCCTAATAAAGCAAGTGAATCTCAAACAATATAAATCCAAATAAATCCATGCCAAGATACATCGTAATCAAACTTCTGAAAACCGAGAACAAAGAAGAATTCTTTAAAGCAACCAGAAAGAAACTATTCATCACCTATAATAGAACAACAATTTGACTGGACTTCTCTTCAGAAATCGTGGCAGCCAGACAAAAGCGACACACAGTGTTTTTCAAGTGCTGAAACAAAAGAACAATCAACCTAGACTTATTTATTTATTTTTTTGAGCTAAAATTCACCTTTCTAAATCATTTAAAAGTTAACAATTCAGTGGCTTTTACTATAATCACTATGTTGTGCACTATCAGCGCTCTCTAATTCCAGAATAATTTCATCACCCCATAATGAATCTCTGTACTCATTAAGCAGTCACATCCCATTCTTTCTCCTCTCCGGCCCCCAGAAACCACAAATATGTTTTCTGTCTCTATTAATTTGTGTATTCTGGACATTTCATATAAATGGAATTATACAGTGTGTGGCCTTTGGTGTCTGACTGCTTTCATTTAGTATAATGTTTTCAAGGTTCGTCCATGCAGTGTGTACTGATACTTTACTCCTTTTTTATTGCGTTGAAACTCACTTATTTTATGGCTGAATAATATTTCATTGCATGGATATATCACTTTTTTTATTCATTCATCAGTTGATAGACACTTAAGTTGTTTCCACCTTTTGGCTATTGTGAATAGTGCTACTATGAACATTCATGGCCATGTTTTTCTTTGAGCATCTGTTTTCAGTTCTCTTGGGTATTTACTTAGGAGTGAATTTGCTGGGTTTTAGGCAACTCGTAGTAGGTATAAAGTGCTATCTCATTGTGGAACTTACACTTTGGGTTCTCACCCTATGGATTACAATATATGGCTTAATTTTTTTTTGTTTTTGAGACAGGGTCTCCCTCTGTTGCCCAGGTTTGAGTGCAGTGGCACGATCACAGCTCACTATAACCTCAAACTCCTGGGCTGAAGCCATTCTCCTGCTCAGCCTCCCAAGTAGTTATAGAACTAGAGGTGCACCCCACCATGCCTGGCTAAGTTTTTAATTTTTTGTAGAGATGGGGTCTCACTATGTTGCCCAGGTTGAATGGTCTAAATTTTTGAGAAACAAAAGTAATGTGCATTGTGGGGTTGTGCATTTTTGCGTATGAACATACATAGATCTGTCACTGTGTGTTTACGTGTGTGCCTATATATAACTACATGTGTGTGCATGCATGTGGATGAATGTATTTGCACGTGAATATAGGTGGGTGTGTACGTTTGTCTGCCTGTGTGTGCTGTTGAGACTGTGTCTGTGCATGTGTATGTTGTGTCTGTGTTGTGTGTTGTTTCCCTGAGGGTATCACTTTTCATTGGTAGTTCTACATGGAGTTGGAAAATTGCTGCAAGACTGACTGAAGGATAGCATTATCTTTTAAAGAAAATCTGTAGTACATTTAAATTCAACAGACTTTAAATGTAATTACATTTTCAGCTACATGTGTATTAGCATAAACCATAGAATTTTCTTCAAGTGGCCCCCTAATTTACAAAACTGAATAAGGGGGCTGACCTGAGCCAATACCTTTCAACTGGTGTAGCTCCAAATGTCTTATAGATGGTCCTGATAAAATACCAGAGATACTATAGCTGAATCTATGAAGTTTTCCTGACAGTTTCCCTCATGATTTGGCTCTCTGTTTGTCTGTTATTGGTGTANTAACCTTTTTTTATTTTTCAAGCAAAGACCTAAGTTTCCAAGGCCACTGTAACTTCAGTATCTAAAAATGTTAAACCTATTTCTGTGATGCTTGAGGCATTTACAGGAGGGACATCTGTCACCCTTTGTTTATTTTTGTTATTTACATTCAGTAAGATAATCTCTTTTTTAGTGTATCGTTCTTTGAGTTTTGACAAATGCATAGAGTTGTGTAAATACCATCTCAATCAAGATACAGAGCAGTCTGCTCGACCCAAAATATTACCTCATCCCACCTCTTTGTAGTTACCCTAGGTAACCAGTTATCTGTTTTCAGTCCCTTTGGTTTTATCTTTTCCATAACGTCATAGAATGAAATTGTAACATAGGTAACCTTTTGAATCTGACTTCTTTCACTTAGAAAAATGCATTTGAGATTCACCCAGCTTGTTGCATGTATCTATAGTTAGCTTCTTTTTATTGCCAAGATTTCAGTTTATGGGCATACCACAGTTTGCTTATCCATTCACCTATTTAAGGACATTTGGATTGTTTCTAGTTTGAGGTTATGATGAATAACTGCTATAAACATCCATGTACAGACTTTTTGTGGGAACATGTTCCTTTTTGTGAGAACATGTTTTCGTTTCTCTAAATACTTAGAAGTGGGATTACTGTGTCATATGGTAAGTGTATTTTTAAAAATTAATAGATTTTATGTTTCAGAGTTTTTTAGGTTTATAGAAATATTGAGCATAAAGTACAGAGTTCCCTTATATCCCAACTCCTCCCTTCCCCCCTCAAATTTTACCCTATTATTAATATCTTCCAAAGATGTGGTATATTTGTTACAATCGAAGAACCAATATTGATATATTACTAATAACTAAAGTCCATAGTTTAAGGATCACTCCTTGTGTTGTACGGTTCTATGGGTTTTCGCAAATGAATGTCATATAGTTGGGCTCATATGCTGTGTAGCCTTTCCAGACTGACTTCTTTCACTTAGTAATATGCAAGTAAGATTCCTTTGTGTCTTTAGTGGCTTGATAGCTCATTTCCTTTTATCATTGAATAATACTCCACTATACAGATATTCTACAGTTGGTTTCTGCATTCACTTATTGAAGGGCATATTGGTTGCTTCTAATTTTTTTATTTATTATTATTTTTTATTATACTTTAAGTTCTGGGATACATGTGCAGAACGTGCAGATTTGCTACATAGGTATACACGTGCAATGGTGGTTTGCTGCACTCATCAACCTGTCATCTACATTAGTTATTTCTCCTAATGCTAACCCTCCCCTAGCCCCCCAACCCTTGACAGGACCCGGTGTGTGATGTTCCCCTCCCTATGTCCATGTGTTCTCATTGTTCAACTCCCACTTATGAGTGAGAACATGTGGTGTTTGGTTTTCTGTTCCTATGTTAGTTTGCCGAGAATGATGGTTTCCAGCTTCATCCATGTCCCTGCAAAGGACATGAATTCATACTTTTTTATGGCTGCATAGTATTCCATGGTGTATATGTACCACATTTTCTTTATCCAGTCTATCACTGATGGGCATTTGGGTTGGTTCCAAGTCTTTGCTATTGTGAATAGTGCTGCAATAAACACAGGTGTGCAATTGTCTTTATAGTAGAGTGATTTATAATCCTTTGGGTATATACCCAGTAATGGAATTGCTGGTTCAAATGGTATTTCTGGTTCTAGATCCTTGAGGAATGACCACACTATCTTCCACAGTGGTTGAACTAATTTACACTCCCGCCAACACTGTAAAAGCATTCCT
>NW_016830137.1:80479-86935 GCF_001698545.2 Rhinopithecus bieti
TTCCTTTCCATATTTAGTGCTCCCTTCAGGAGCTCTTGTAAGACAGGCCTGGTGGTGACAAAATTTCTCAGCATTTGCTTGTCTATAAAGGATTTTATTTCTCCTTTGCTTATGAAACTTAGCTTGGCTGGATATGAATTTCTGAGTTAAAAATTCTTTTAAGAATGTTGAATATTGGCCCCCACTATCTTCTGGCTTGTTGGGTTTCTGCTGAGAGATTTGTTGTTAGTTTGATGGGCTTCCCTTGATGGGTAACCCGATCTTTCTCTCTGGCTGCCCTTAACATTTTTTTCCTTCATTTCAGTCTTGGTGAATCTGATGATTATGTGTCTTGGGGTTGCTCTTCTCAAGGAGTATCTTTGTGGTGTTCTCTATATTTTTGAATTTGAATGTTGGCCTGTCTTGCTAGGTTGGGGAAGTTCTCCTGGATAATATCCTGAAGAGTGTTTTCCGACTCGATTCCATTCTCCCCATCACTTTCAGGTACACCAATCCAATGTAGGTTTGGTCTTTTCACATAGTCACATATTTCTTGGAGGCTTTGTTCATTCCTTTTCGTTCTTTTTTCTCTAATCTTGTCTTCATGCTTTATTTCATTAAGTTGATCTTCAATCCCTGATATCCTTTCTTCTGCTTGATTGATTTGGCTATTGATACTTGTGTATGCTTCACAAAGTTTTTGTGCTGTGTTTTTCAGCTCCATCAGGTCACTTATGTTCTTCTCTAAACTGGTTATTCTAGTTAGCAATTCCTCTAACCTTTCTTCAAGGTTCTTAGCTTCCTTGAATTGGGTTAGAACATGCTCCTTTACCTTGGAGGAGTTTGTTATTACTCACCTTCTGAAGTCTACTTCTGTCAATTCATCAAACTCGTTCTCCATCCCGTTTTGTTCCTTAGATGGCGAGGAGTTGTGATCCTTTGGAGGAGAAGAGGTGTTCTGATTTTGGTAATTTTCCTTTTTTTTTTTCTTTGCACTGGTTTTCCTCATCTTTGTGGATTTATCTACCTTTGGTCTTTGATGTTGGTGACCTTCGGTTGGGGTGTCTGTGTGGACATCCTTTTTGTTGATGTTTGTGCTATTCCTTTCTGTTTGTTAGTTTTCCTTCTAACCATTAGGCCCCTCTGCTGCAGGTCTGCTGGAGTTTGCCGGAGGTCCGCTTCTGACCCTGTTTGCCTGGGTGTCACCAGTGGAGGCTGTAGAACAGCAAAGATTGCTGCCTGTTCTTTCCTCTGGAAGCTTCATCCCAGATGGGCACCCACCAGATGCCAGCCAGAGCTCTCCTGTATGAGGTGTTTGTTGACCCCTGCTGGGTGGTGTCTCCCAGTCAAGAGGCACAGGGGTCAGAGACCCACTTGAGGAGGTAGTCTGTCCATTAGCAAAGCTCGAGTGCTGTACTGGGAGATCTGCTGCTGTCTTCAGAGCCAGCAAGCAGGCACGTTTAAGTCTGCTGAAGCTGCACTCACAGCCGCCCCTTCCCCCAGGTGCTCTGTCCCAGGGAGATGGGAGTTTTATCTATAAGTCCCTGACTGGGGCTGCTGCCTTTTTTTCAGAGATGCCCTGCCCGGAGAAGAGGAATCTAAAGAGGAAGTCTGGCTACAGCGACTTTGCTGAGTTGTGGTGGGCTCCACCCAGTTCGAACTTCTGGGTGGCTTTGTTTACACTGTGAGGGGAAAACTACCTACTCAAGCCTCAATAATGGCAGATGCCCCTCCCCCCACCAACCTCAAATGTCCCAGGCTGACTTCAGGCTGTTGTGCTGGCAGTGAGAATTTCAAGCCAGTGGATCTCAGCTTGCTGGGCTCCGTGGGGTGGGATCTGTTGAGCTAGATCACTTGGCTCCCTGGTTTCAGCCCCCTTTCCAGGAAGGTTCTGTCTCACTGGCATTCCAGGCACCACTGGGGTATGAAAAAAAAAAAAAAAAAAAACAACTCCTGCAGCTAGCTCTGTGTCTGCCCAAACAGCCACCCAGTTTTGTGCTTGAAACCCAGGGCCCTGGTAGCATAGGCACCCAAGGGAATCTCCTGGTCTGCGGGTTGCAAAGACCATGGGAATAGCATAGTATCCAGGCCAGAATGCACCATTCCTTATGGCACAGTCCTTCATGGCTTCCCTTGAGGCGACCCCCCACCCTGCTTTGGCTCACCCTCCATGGGCTACAGTGCACCCACTGTCTAACCAGTCTCAATGATATGAGCCAGGTACCTCAGCTGGAAATGCAGAAACCACCCACCTTCTGCATTGATCTCACTGGGAGCTGCAGACTGGAGCTGTTCTTATTCAGCCATCTTTCCAGCCACCCATTGCTTCTAATTTTGATGACTATGAATAAAGATGCTATAAACATTAATGTACAGGTTTTTGCATGGACGTAAGTTTTCAGCTCATTTGGGTAAATAGCCAGAAGCACAATTGTTGGTAAGACTATTTAGCGTTGTAATAAGCTTCCAAACTACATTCCAAAGTGGCTGTTCAATTTTGCATATGTAACAGTTTCACTGTCCTAAATATTCTTTGTGCTCCACATACTCATCCCTTTCCCACCCTCTAAACCTGTAGCAACCACTCAACTTTTCAGTCTCCAGAGTTTTGCCATTTCCAGATGTTATACAGTTGGAATAATACAGTATATAGCCTTTTCAGATTGGCTTCTTTCACTTAGTAATGTGTATTTGAGGTTCCTCCATGTCTTTTCATGCCGTGGTAGCTCATATCTTTTTAGTGTTAAATAAAATTTCATTGTACCACAGTTTATCCACTTACCTACTGAAAAATATCTTGGTTGCTTCCAAGTGCTGGCAATTCTGAATGCAGCTGCTATAAACATCCATGTACAGGTTTTTGTGTGACCCACATTTTAACTCATTTAGGTAGCTAGCTAGAAGCATGATTGTTGCATTGTTTGGTAAGGGTATGCTTAGTTTTGTAAGAAACTGTCATATTGTCTTTCAAAGTGGCTGTACCACTTTGCATGCCCACCAGCAATGAGAGTTCCTGTTGCTCCACATCCTCACCAGCAGTTAGTGTTGTCAGTGTTTGGGGTTTTCACTATTTTAATAGGTATATAGTGGTATCTCATTGTTGTCTTAATTTGGAATTTTCTAGTGACATATGATGTCAAGCACCTTTTTATATGGTTCCTTTGCCAGATGCATACCTTCTTCAGTGAGGTGTCTGCTATATACTGTATGGTTTCTACTATATGACATTCTGGAAAAGGCAAAACTATAGAGACAGTAAAAAGATCAGTGGTTGCCAGGGTTTGGGGAAAGGGAGCAATATATAGGCAAAGCACAGAGGATATTTAGGGCAATGAAACTATTCTGTATATACAACGCTGTGCTATGCTATTACCCTACTATACTACACCTATACTATACTATACTACACTATACTATGCTGGTGGATGGATACATGTCATTATACATTTGTCAAAATAGATGGCATATACAAAACCAAAAGTGAACCCTAACGCAAACTATGGACTTTGGATGGTAATGATGTGTCAAAGTAGGTTCATTGATTGTAACTAGTGGGGGATGTTGATAGTGGCAGAGGCTGTGCAAGTGTGGAGGTGAGGGAACATATGGGAACTTTGCACTTTCTGCTCAATTTTGCTGTGAACTTAAAACTGCTCTAAAAAATAAAATCTATTTTTAAAAAAGTTATTCCTTCCCCCAATCCATTGAGGTTATCCATTATATTAACAGATTTAGGAAGGAAAAGTCACACAATGCTATGAATTGAAAATCATATAAATATTTGACAAATTAAAATCACCATAAGATACCATTATATACCAATTAGAATGGCTAAAATAAAAATATTATTAATTCCAAATGGTGGTGAGGATGTGGGGCAACTGAATCTTTCATACACTGCTGTTGTCATAGCACTCTGACAGTTTCTTATAAAACTAAACATACAGTTATCGTATCACCCAGCAATTGCACTCTTGATCATTTATCACTAAAAAATAAAAAGAAAATGTATGTTCACAAAAAATCTTGTACATGAATAGCAGATTTATTTATAACAGACAAACACTGGAAACAACCCAGCTGTCCTTCAGATAAATTCATGGTTAGACAAGCAGTGGTACAGTCATATACATCCTGGAATACTACTCATCAATAGAAAGGAACAAGCTATTGATATATGCAGCAAATTGAATGAATCTTCAAGGAACTATACTGAGTCAAAGAAGCCAGACCCAAAGGCTACATACTGTGTGATTCTATTTGTATGTTATTCTGAAATAGAGAAACCTATAAAGATGGATAATTCATCAGTGGTTGCCAGGAGTTGGGGTGTAGGGGAGGAGATGTGACTATAAAGGAATTGCAGGAGGGAGTTGTCAAATTATAACATTTTATTCCTAGTTCTACTCCTCCTCATCTATCACCTTCTCCTCCACCCTTCCTATGTGTTACTTAAAGAATAACTATTCATCCAGCCTTCTCTAGACTTCCACCCCACCTCCACCCCTAGTTTGGTTCAGGCAGGGTATCAATTCTTCCACGAGCTTATCTCTGGTTTGTGGCAAGTAGCAGCAGTGTGACACGCATGTATGATGCAAGGGGTGACCACTCATTTTCACTCTATGTTATGTTGACAATTACTTTGCAATTCTACCTTTGTCTCATCCCTACTTTTGCATTAATATTAACTTTTGATTTGGGGTCTAGCCTATTTTCTTCATTTGTTTTTGGTACTTATTTTTATTAGTGTGACCAGGGCCTACTCCTGGAAAAGGAGTTAATCTCACTATGCAAATCTATTCCTTTCCTCCCCCACCAAAATAGCTTAATTTAATTCTGGGAATACTGGGTAAAATGACTAGTGGAAAGGAGGTTATTTGCTTGGATGTAAATCTGAAGTAAACTTGCAGTAATCACAGCTTCAAAGACTAGAAGACAAAGAGCAAGATTTTTAGTGGTATAATAGTGCTCTTTTTGATTTTGCTGATGCCAGATAACAACACACCTTTCTTAGTAAAATGGCACTTATTTCTGTTCATATTATTCTCAAAAGGAATATATCCATAAAGATGGGGGGATTTATTTAGATAAATAATTTTATTTATTCCATTGTAAATGTACAGCTATTTAGAAAATTTATGAAATATGTTTGTGTTTCTTTGTCTTGAAAATCTGAGGAGTGTATCTCTCTAACTGTATACTTTCAGTACAATTTTATCACTTGACTAACCACAACAAATGGTGTAATATAGGCTCACTGGGTTTTGTTATATTTGTTAAATTTTCACTAAACCTTGAATTTAACACCAAACAATATAAACGAGAAGGTAAGTACGACCCATTCTGACTATTCACAGCATGTCAGGTACCATGGAGAAGGTCACAAGTGCACTAGTAGCTAATTCAAGGACCCTTTCTTTGAGAAGATAAGACTAGCAAATAGGTGCATATTTTATTCCTTTTCTTAGTTGGAAAACATACATTTCTTACTTCTTTCCCAAGGTTGGCTCCCAGGCCTGTTTGCCTATCACTCCATCCTTACCTCTTCTAGTCAAAGTGTTACCAGTTGTATTCAGGGTAAGGAGAACTTAGTCTTAACCAATATACAACTTGAGGTGGTAAAAATATATCTAAGTTAGATGGTAAGAAAGAGGGGCAAATATTCAGAGAAAAAGGCGGTATATTGTCACCAAATTCCAGTCAATCAATAAAATCTCTTCTGGTGAATGCACAGAGAATCTATGATAATGTTCTAAGGCACCTCTAAAATGGAGTCAAGAAGATGAAGAGGGTTCCCAAAGAATATGCTGAAGGAGTAATCAGGCATAAGGCAGAAACTATAGACAATCGTTACAGTCGAGTTATCTTCTAACATGAAATGTGGTAAAATGGGACAGATGCAGTGGCTCATGTTTGTAATCCCAGCACATTGGGAGGCCAAGGCAGGAGGATGGCTTGAGCCCAGGAGTTCAAGAGCAGCCTGGGCAATAGAGTGAGACCCCATCTCTACAAAAAATTTTTTAAAATGGCTCAGTGTGGAGTCATACACCTGTAATCCTAGCTATTCGGGAGGCTGTGGTAGGAGGATTGCTTGAGCCCAACATTTCAAGGCTGCAGCAAGCAGAGGTCATTCCGTTGCACTCCAGCCTGGGTGAAAAAGCGAGACCCCGTCTCTTAAAAAAAATGTGTTAGGCCAGGCACGGTGGCTCACGCCTGTAATCCCAGCACTTTGGGAGGCCGAGGCGAGTAGATCATGAGGCCAAGAGATCAAGATCATCCTGGCCAACATGGTGAAACCCCATCTCTACTAAAAATACAAAAATTAGTCAGGCGTGGTGGTGGGCGCCCGTAGTCCCAGCTACTTGGGAGGCTGAGGCAGTAGAATCACTTGAACCCAGGAGGTGGAGGTTGCAGTGAGCCGAGATTGTCCCACAGCACTCCAGCCTGGTGACAGAGCGAGACTCCGTCTAAAAAGAA
>NW_016830137.1:87555-91135 GCF_001698545.2 Rhinopithecus bieti
CCCTTTTTATAGATTATTTTTTCTCATTATTTTCAGCTCAAACTCTACAAATATCACAAAAACCTGCAATTACAGTAGTACCATAAAAATATAAAGTTGACAAAGTCTTCTGTTAGAACAGATGGGCCTCTAGAGTTCCAACCAATGCAGATTAAAAGCTATTATAAAGTATAAAATCAGGCCATTGTGAATTTCAGTTGGGCTTTTAACAAAAAAGCTCTGCTTCATGTGGTCTTGTTGATCTGTAGAGCCTGCAGCTCTGCACTGCATGGAGATTAAACTTTATCTGGTTGATGTTTCAGTATTTATATGGTTCATTACAGAAAGCAGAAAATATATGTAATGCTCAAATAGAGGATGTCTCTTCATAGGTTTCCAGGGTATATAATATAGTAGATTGTTATTTTGTTTGGCAGCCCTAAATCTGAACACCCTTTCTAAGTCTGGTAGATAAACAAATTGTGAGTTTTGGTGGGAGGCAGAGCTATCTCTCTCTGTGGGAACTGAAAATGCCAGATACTTTTTAGTCTCCCTTAAAGTTTTGATACAGGTATGTGACCTGGAGTCAGACAATTATTTGCAGCCACAGTGGATGTTAAATCCAGGGTAAATGATGAAAACAATCAGAATCACACAGACCTCCAATTAACATTCCTTAGTGATTCCTTGCTTTGAAACCCCTTTTGGATCTAAACACATAGCAATGATGCATAAGATACAAAAAGTAAAAATAAAAAAGAATGCAGTTGAGATCAAATGCAAGAGATATGTGTTTGTGAACCAGAGATGGGCTGAGGCTTGCTGAACTCGAAACCTAAGAACAGGCAATAGTATCCAGAAATTTAGCTCCTATATGGCCATGGAGACCAGAGTGATTCATACAAGACATGGAAAACAGATGCAGACTCACAGTGTAAAGCAATGGGTCAGGAGAATCAGGTCCCAACTCATCCCCTCTGAAAGGGGCTTAAAGAAATTACCCCAAATGTTGCCTGGGAGAACTAGAGTGAAGAACCTAGAACTAGAATAATGCTGCAGGTCCAGGAAGGTAAAAGAATAGCTATGCCATGTTGAAACTTGGGCCTGAACTAAGCCACCTGCTGGCCTTTACTGAATCTGTCAGGTCCTTAAGATCACTATGAGACAAAGCCTCCCAAAAGTTATTATTAGACCTAGCTTTGAATGAAAAGTACAGAGGGACAAGAATAAGCAACTACAAAACTGTCAAAATGAAAGGGGGAGAACAGATGGGAGTAAAAGAAAGAAAGAAAACTGAGGCTACAAACAAAAACTCCAAAATGCAAGAATAAGTCTAAGACTATGAAAAAAATCAATAAAACAAACAATTGAAACAGAAATTTACTGCACAAGAAATTATTTTTGGATTCCATTCCAAGATGGCCAAATAGGAACAGCATCTGTCTACAGCTCCCAGTGTGATTTCTGCCATTTCCAACCGAGGTACCTGGTTCATCTCATTGGGATTGGTTGGACAGTGGGTGCAGACCATGGAGGGTGAGCTGAAGCAGGGTGGCACATCACCTCACCCGGGAAGCACAAGGGATAAAGGAATTTCCCTTTCCCAGCCAAAAGAGGCCGTGACAGATGGTACCTGGAAAAATGGGACACTCCTGCCCAAATACTGTGCTTTTCCAACAGTCTTAGCAAACAGCACACCAGGAGATTATATCCCGCGTCTGGCTTGGCAGGAGTCTTGCTTACTGCTAGCGCAGCAGTCTGAGATCAACCTGCAAGGTAGCAGCCTGGCAGGGGGAGGGGCGTCTGCCATTGCTAAGGCTTAAGTAGGTAAACAAAGCAGCTGGGGAAGCTTGAACTGGGTGGAGCCCACTGTAGCTCAACAAGGCCAGCTCTCTCTGTAGTCTCCACCTCTGAGGGCAGGGCATAGCTGAACAAAAGGCAGCAGTAACTTCTGCAGACTTAAACGTCCCTGTCTGACAGCTCTAAAGAAAGCAGTGGTTCTCCCAGCAAGGTGTCTGAGCTCAGAGAACAGATAGACTGCCTCCTCATGTGGATCCCTGACCCCATGTAGCCTAACTGGGAGACACCTCCCAGAAGGGGTCAACTGACACCTCATACAGGCGAGTGCCCCTCTGGGACAAAGCTTCCAGAGGAAGGATCAGGTGGCAATATATGCTGTGCTGCAATATTTGCTGTTCTGCAGCCTCCGTTGGTGATATATAGGCAAACGGGATCCAGAGTGGAACTCCAGCAAACTCTAACAGACCTGCAGCCAAGGGACCTGACTGTTAGAAGGAAAACTAACAAACAGAAAGGAATAGCATCAACATCAACAAAAGGACATTCATACCAAAACCCCATCTGTAGGTAGGTCACTATCATCAAAGACCAAAGGTAGAGAAAACCACAAAGATGGAGAGAAACCAGAGCAGAAAAGCTGAAAATTCCAAAACCAGAGTGCAAAGGATCACATTGGGATTGGTTGGACAGTGGGTGCAGCCCATGGAGGGTGAGCTGAAGCAGGTGGGGGTGTCACTTCACCCCTGAAGCGCAAGGGGTAAAGGGAATTCCCTTTCCTAGCCAAAAGAAGCCGTGACAGACGGTACCTAGAAAAATGGGACGCTCCTGCCCAAATACTGGGTGGAGAATGACTTTGGAACAAAGCTGGATGGAGAATGACTTTGACAAGCTGGCAGAAGTAGGTTTCAGAAGATCGGTAATAACAAACTTCTCCTAGCTAAAAGACGCTGTTTGAACCCATTGCAAGGAAGCTAAAAACCTTGAAAACAGATTAGATGAATGACTAACTAGAATTTAAACAGTGTAGAGAAAACTTTAAATGACCTGATGGAGCTGAAAACCATGGCATGAGAACAACGTGACACATGCACAGGCTTCAACAGCCAATTTGATCAAGTAGGAGAAAGAGTATCAGTGATTGAAGATCAAATGAATGAAATAAAGTGGAAGAGAAGTTTAGAGAAAAAAAGAGTAAAAAGAAATGAGCAAAGCCTCCAAGAAATATGGGACTACATGAAAAGACCAAATCTACGTCTGATTGGTGTACCTGAAAGTGACGGGGAGAATGGAACCAAGTTGGAAAACACTCTGCAAGATATTATCCAGGAGAACTTCCCCAACCTAGCAAGGCATGCCAACATTCAAATTCAGGAAATACAGAGAACACCACAAAGATACTCCTTGAGAAGAGCAACCCCAAGACACATAATTTTCAGATTCACTAAGGTTGAAATGAAAGAAAAAATGTTAAGGGAAGGTCGGGTTACCCACAAAGGGAAGCCCATCATACTAACAGTGGATCCTCGGCAGAAACTCCAGAAGCCAGAAGAGAGTGGGGGCCAGTATTCAACATTCTTAAAGAAAAGAATTTTCACCCTAGAATTTCATATCCAGCCAAACTAAGCTTCATAAGTGAAGGTGAAATAAAATCCTTTACAGACAAGCAAACACTGAGAGATTTTGTCACCACCAGGCCTGCCCTACAAGAACTCCTCAAGGAAGCACTAAGCATGGAAAGGAACAACCAGTACCAGCCACTGCAAAAGCATGCCAAATTATAAAGACCACTGGTACTAGGAAG
>NW_016830138.1:0-1843 GCF_001698545.2 Rhinopithecus bieti
AGAATAATAATGAAGTTTGTTTTGTTTCATTGGATACTGTTTTACATTTGACTTAATAGAGCCTTTTTGAGGGAACATGATATCACAGTTTCACAGCCCAAACCCATTATGTTTTCATCTTTAACACCCGCCTATCCTCCCACACAGAACTTGCTCTTTAGTTTAAGAATATGACACTTTAAGTTTTTTTTTGTTGTTTTTTTTTTTTTTTTTTTTTTTTTTTTTTTTTTTTTTTTTTTTTTTTTTTTGAGACGGAGTCTCGCTGTGCCGCCCAGGCTGGAGTGCAGTGGCGCTATCTCGGCTCACTGCAAGCTCCGCCTCCCGGGTTCCCGCCATTCTCCCGCCTCAGCCTCCGAGTAGCTGGGACTACAGGCGCCCGCCACAGCGCCCGGCTAGTTTTTTGTATTTTAGTAGAGACGGGGTTTCACCGTGTTAGCCAGGAGGGTCTCGATCTCCTGACCTCGTGATCCACCCGCCTCGGCCTCCCAAAGTGCTGGGATTACAGGCTTGAGCCACCGCGCCCGGCCGACACTTTAAGTTATTATGAAGTTACTATTCATTATCAAAGGAGATAATGTGACATTATCTACTATACCCATCTACTTACTGTCTTCAGAATCATTGCTCTCTACCATTTAACATTTGAAAACCATTAATTTGGAGAGTTAATTATAATATATAATAAATAGCATGACAGGAAAAATATAAGCACCCTGAAAAACAAATTGCATTTGTTTAAAGAACTGACAACCTTGATAATCAATGAATATAGGAATATTTTTATCAAAATAAAACACTTGGTGTACCATAGATCAGCAAATCCCAGCCTCATATTGAAACAGATAAGGAGGGAACTACTATCTAGAGAGGGTAGAATATTTACTCACAATCCAGGAGCAGACATGGACCGGAACTCAGGCCATCTGTGTTCTAAACCAGTGCTTCAGAGTTTTCTTTTGCCTCCCAATTTCCACAAGCAAATTGGGGTCAATGACAAAAATCCACAAAAGGGATATGGAATAGAGAGAAATATAGCTAATTTCAGCTATTAGAAGTCTATTCCATTAATCATTTAATTAAGATTCCAACTTAATTAGTTGGTATTCCATAGGAAATTTGGATTCAGCCCTACTAAATGATTTTTCTAATTATTTTGAAATAAGCAACAACAATACATTAATTCAGTGAACACATTTGAAAATATTATTTGTTCAGCACTCTTATGGAGGAATCTGCTTCCCGCCAGGGCAAGGCTGACCATCGTGAGGTTTCCGGCCACCCTAAGGACTGAAGGAGTCAATATCTCATTACCTTTGTAACCCATTTGCAGCACACATACACTGCATTAATTAGTAATGTTTGAAGTTATACCAAATCAAGAAATGTTTAGAACACAGAAGAAAGCAGAATAATTATCTAATAAAGTTCAAGTAGAGCTTAGGCATTAGCAAAAAAACACAGCCAAATAAAGTGAAAGGCTATTATTTGGAAAGAACAGTGATATACTAGCTCAGATTCCTTGGGCTACAAAAAACAAAACTCTGAGTAGAACTAGTTTAAATGATACATTTATCAGTTCATATAACAAGTCCAGAGATAAGACAATCTTCAGTTACAGCTCACCAACCTCATCGAGAGCCCACCTTCTCTCTCTCCACTCTTCAGTCCTCTATATGAGCAATTTCCCAAAGCCCAGACTACCATATGGTCAAAAGTTGGCTGCAGCAAGGGAGGAAGCAGGAACTTACTCTTCCGCATCTCTTTCTTGGGAGCAGGGGAGACACGTCTCAGAAATTCCCCATTAAAATTCCCTTTAGGGCCGGGCACGGTGGCTCAAGCCTGT
>NW_016830139.1:0-3605 GCF_001698545.2 Rhinopithecus bieti
AATGTAGGCAACAGTTTTCTATTTTGATATTATTTCAGCTATAAGAAGAGTATAATTAACCATCTCCAGATAGTGTGATGACTTTTTATTTGCATATATTCACACCCTTTGAATTCATGAATCCCTTGTTTCCTTGGTATATTTAGCCATGTAAAATCCTTGTTTATTTCTTTAGTTGCTAATATTTTCCGAAATTTTATAAACAACTAATATCACTGGAAAGAAATCTTGAAGCATGAAAGTCTAATGCTGCATCCTTATCTTCCTATAACGGAAAACAAAACTCATGCTTTTCCAGCATCTCCCTGTCTATTTGGTCTCTAACAAGCCAGTATGTAAGAGACTACATAGCAAATAATTAAGAAACTCTTAGAGCCTATATGGGTAGGAAGGCATGCCCCGTGCCTTCTTTCTTAACTTGTCTCAGCAATAATTCCAACCCTATAATCTCCTTGGAAAGAGATTGGAGGCCTCATCCAGCAACAACAGGTGGGACGGCATTCCCTATGCCTGCTTCCTTGGCTTGCTCCTGAAATATATTTCTGCAAACTCTCATTGGACAGAGGTGGAGGGATCCCCATACCTGAAAAAAAGGGGGGCACTCCCTATACCTTCTTTCCTGGCTTTCTTCAGAGATAGATTTCCTTGCAAGGAGGATGTGAAACTTCTGTTACTCTGAAAACATAAATGGACACCCCATGTCCCTTCCTCCTCAGCTTACTCCAGTGATAATTCCAGTCCTACAATCTCTCTGTGGAAACAGATTTGGGGCCTCTGCTGGCAAGAACAAGAGTAAAGAGACTCTGTACCTTCTCCCCTGGCTAGCTCCTTAGATAAATTCCTACAATCTCTTATTGGTGGGAGATGAAGTGATCTCCTTGTGGCTAAAAAAAATGTGGATACTTCCTTTCCCCTCTTTTCCAGCTTGCTTCAGTGATAACTCCAGACCAGAAGGCTTCCCTTGCAAGAAGGTCTGAGATTTCTGCTTGCTTTAACAGGAGAGTTGGCACTGCCCATGCCTCCTTCTCCAGCTTGCTCCAGTAATAATTATATCCTTAAATCTCTTGATGGAAAGAAGTTAGAGGCCTCTGCCAGGAATTACAGAAGAGATGGCACAACTTGAGCTATTTTTCTTAGCATCCTCTAGAGATAATCTGTAATCTCTCGCTGGAAGAAGGCTCTGGGACATCTCTGTTCCTGAAAGGGAAAGTGGACATCCCAATATGCCTTCTTCCCCATCTTGCTCCAGCAATAAATCCAAACCTACACACTCTTTTTAGAAGTCATTTCTGTATAGATCAAGCATCCCAACTTTTATAACCTTCACCCAAAAGAATGACTCCTAAATCACCTAGCCCTGGAAGTTGACAGAGCTGTACACTCTCAAATCTTTTAGACCACAGAGAACAAAACGTTGGCTTTTAAAAGTACAAACATTCAGTAGTTATCTCCCCATGTTCAAAGTGAGTAGTTGGACCAAGAGTAAAAGCATCTGCTTCAGACACTGGCCTCAGTGTAGGAATGGGTAAAAGATGAATTCTGGCTGTCAGCTGCTCTGTAAGTAAAGAAGAAACTGGATCACACATCTAACACTCCAAACTCTCTAGTTGCATGCAAAAGGACTGGTCTGATCCCACCTCTCTCAAAGCAATAGCACTACTTTGCACTCTAATTTATTGGGAACCACTAAGAACAAAAATAGTAGGTTGAGCAAGCACATAGTTTGGAGGTGCATAGAATATCTGGCCAGACTAGTTGGGGAGGAACATTTTCTACTGGAGACAAGTCTAGCAGAACTAGAAAAGGTGATGTTCTTATCTGATGTGCATACACTATCACAGAGGAGAAATAAATTTTTTTAAAAATCAAAAAATGTCCTAAATAAAAGAAAAATATAAATAATCAGAAACCAACTCTAATACAATGGAGGTATGTTATTAACCTAACATGGAATTATAACCTATAGTCATAAATGTAAAACCTAAAATCATAAAATCCCTAGAAGATAATCTAGACAATGCCATTCCAGATATAGGAATGAGAAAAGATTGCACGATGAAGATACCAAAAACAATTGCAACAGAAGCAAAAATTGACAACTGGACTCTAATTAAACTTAAGAACTTTGCACAGTAAGAGGAATTATCAAGAGAGTAAACAGACAACCTACAGAATGGGAGAAAATTTTTGCAAACTATGCATCCAGCAAAGCTCCAATATCCAGGATCTATAAGGAACATAAAGACATTTACCAGGAAAAGTAAGCAACTCCATTAAAAAGTAGACAAAAGAAATGAACCAACAAGCATATGAAAAAAGCTCAACATCACTGATCATTAGAGAAATGCAAATCTAAACCACAATGTGATACCTTCTCACACCAGGCAGAATGGCTATTACTAAAAAGTAAAAAAAAAATTAATAAAAATAACAGATGCTGGCTGGCTTGCAGAGAAAAAAGGAATACTTATGCGCTATTGGTGAAAATGTAAATTAGTTCAACCACTGTGGAAAACAGTATGGCTATTTCTCAAATACCTAAAAACAGAAATACCATTTGACTCAGAAATCCCTTTACAGGGTATATACCCGAAAGAATATAGCTCATTCTATTATAAAGACACATGCATGCATATGTTCATAGCAGCACTATTCACAATAATGAAGACACTGAATCAAGCTAAATTTCTATTGATGGTAGAATAGATAAAGAAAATGTGGTACATATACACCACAGAATACTATGCAGCTATAAAAAAAAATGAGATCATGGCCTTTGCAGGAACATGGATGGAGCTAGAGGCCATTATCTTCACCAAACTAACACAGGAACAGAAATCCAAATACTACATGTTCTCACTTATAAATGGGAGCTAAATGATGAGAACATGTGGACACATAGAGGGGAAAAATGATAGGATGAGGGAGAGGAGCAGAAAAAATAACTGTTTTTTACTAGGGCTTAGTACCTGAGTGATGAAATAATCTGTACAACAAACTCACTATGACACAAGTTTACCTATATAACAAACATGCACAGGTACCCCTGAATCTAAAAGTTATTAAAAACAGTCTAAGCTGACGAGGAAAAAGACAAGAAAAAAGAATAAAGATAGACTAAGGGACTTATGGGACACACTAAGTGAAATAATGTACATGTTATCAGAGTAACAGAAGGAAAAGATAGAGAGAAAGGAACAGAAAACACATTCAAAGAAATAATGGCAGAATACTTCCCAAATCTGGGAGAGGAATTAGAAATCCAGATCCAGGAAGTATAACAAACACCTAATAGAATGAATTCAGAAACCTACAGCAAAACACATTATAATCAAATTGTCAAAAGTTAAAGACAGAGAGAATACTGAAAACTGCAAGGGAAAAGCAACCTGTTACATACAAGGAGGCCCTCATAAGACTATCAGTAGATTTTTCTTTTTTTTATTAACAGAACACCTACAGGCTAGATGGCAGTGGGTAATACAATCAAATGCTGAAAGAAAAATAAATAAATAAAAGTAACCACCTAGCAGCCAAGAACACTATACTCAGCAATCTTGCCCTTTAAAAATAAAGGGGAGATAAAAATATTCTCAAACAACCAA
>NW_016830140.1:0-1595 GCF_001698545.2 Rhinopithecus bieti
TTAGAATATCCTGAACAAAATTAATAACCTCAGAGAGAAACCAGAAGGAAGCTTTCTGTGAAACTTCTCTGTGTCACGTGAATTCTACTCAATAGTTAAGCTTCCCTTTTCATTGAGCAGTATCATAAAACTGTTTTCTTTAGTCTGCAAAGGGATAACCTGGAACGATTTGAGATTCGTGGTGAGAAAGGAAACGTCTTCAGATAGAAACTGAAGAGAAGATTTCTGAGGAGCTGCTTTGTGACATCTGCATTCCACTCCCAGAAATATACCTTTCCTCTCCTGGAGGATTCCGGAATTACTTTTGGAAAAGAGCTACTGAGAGACATTCGAAAGTATAGGGACGCCTATGCTGAAAAGGAAATATCCTCAGACGGAAACTGGAAAGAAGATTTCTGTGAAACTGCTTTGTGTTAGATATATTTATTCATCTCACATAGTTAAAACTTTTCTTATATTACGCAGTTTGGAAACCCCGTCATGCACGGATCCACGAAGGGACATTCGGGAGCACATTGAGACCTATTGTGAAAGAGGAGATATCTTCTGATAAAACTGGATAGAAGTTTTCTGAGAAACTACTTTGTGATATATGCATTCCACTCAGGGAGTTTTACCTATTTTCTCACAAGGCAGAGTTTCAACACTGTTCCAGTGAAACCAAAATGTGATATTTCAGAGCGCATTGAGGACTATCGTGAATAGTGAAATATACTGACATAAAATAGAGGAAGAAGTGTTCCAAGAATCTGCTCTGTGATATGTGCATTCACTTCACAGAGTTAATGCTTACTCTATGTTGCCCAGTTTTCAAACTCTGTCTTTGAAGAATCTGCGAAGGGATATTTAGTGATGCCCAGAGGCTTGTGGTGAGCAAGGAAATGTCTTACAATGAAACCTGCAGAGAAACTTTCAGAGCTACTGCTTTGCGATGTGTGTACTAGTCTCATAGAGTTGAACCATTCTTTGGATTGAGCAGCTTGAAATCACTGCTTATTTGGCATCTGAGGAAGGACATTTCAGAACGATCTTAGAATACGGAGAAAGAAATATCCTCAGGTAAAATCCAGAAGGAAGCTTTCTATGAAACTTCCCTGTTTCGTCTTAATTCTTCTCGCTCAGTTTAGCCTCTCTTTTCATTGAGCAATTTTCTAACCCTGTGTATGTTTAACGTGTGATGGGATATTCCGGAGCACTTTGAGGCTTACGGTGAAAAGGAAATATGTTCAGACCGAAACTGGAGAAAAGCTTTCCTAGGAACTGTTTTGTGATGTGTGCATTCCACTCACAGTGTTATACCTCTCATCTCATACAGCGTCAGTGAAACCCTTTTGGAGAAACAAGTACAAAGTGATACTCAGGAGCATGTTCATGCCGATGTTGAAAAGGGAAATAGCCTCAGACAAAACTGGAAAGAAGATTTGTAGGAAACTACTCTGTGATACGTGTAATCACCTCACTTAGATATAACTTTCTTTACATTACACAGCTTGGAAACTATCATGGACGGATCTATGAAGGGAACTTCGGGAGCACATTCAGGACTATGGTGAAAAGGAAATATCTTCAGATAAAAAATGGAAAGAAGCTTTCTG
>NW_016830141.1:0-3613 GCF_001698545.2 Rhinopithecus bieti
GGGACACGGGTCCCCGCCCGGGGACTGGGGCATCCCCGGCGCAGCCGAGAGCCGCAGAACCCTGGGGGCGCAGATTACGCTGCAGCGGCCGACCGCTGAACGGCGTGGGCAGGTGGGCGGTGGGGTTCCAGGGCGCCCCGAGGACCGGGGACCGCGACTTAAGGGGAACCCCAACCCTGAAGGGCGTACGTAGCAATCGCGCCCCAACCGCACCGGACCTTGCGCTCATCCCTTGCGTCCCCCACTTCTGCACAAACTTTTCTGACGCCCTGGCTCGTGGGGGTCGCGGAGAGCGCTGGGGCTGCCCGGTGGGCTCCCACCCCGCCGGACCCTAGCCACGCTGACCTCCTGCCTCTCCTAACCTCAGTGGCGACCTCTCCAGGCCCGGCCAGGCTAGGCACTCGGAGCGAGTGCAGCAACCACTGTCGCTCTCCGAAAGCTCCCGCGCCCCCCCCGGGGCAGCTGGGCGGGGTAATGCCCTCGGTGATGGAGAAGCCGAGCGCGGGCTCCGGGATCCTGTCCCGCAGCCGGGCCAAGACGGTGCCCAACGGCGGACAGCCCCACTCGGAGGATGACAGCAGCGAGGAGGAGCACTCGCACGGTGAGCCCGGTGGCCTAGGGTTAAAAGCGCGCCGGCCTTGGGGGAGCGGAGTGGGGCGGGAGGGGGAAGAGTTGCAGACCACGAGCGTGTTACACTGATGGATCCTGCCTCTCCTGGATTGGAGCCTCTGCTTTGCTTCTCCCCCAAGCCCAGGCTGCCGGCACAGCCAATCTGGAACCTGGGCCCCTAGCTGCTGTGGAGGCGTCCTGTCGGCCCCTCCCCTGCCCTCAGCTCCTCAGGGACTGAGGCATCCCTCCCTTGCATAGAGTGGATCTCTCATACCTTGCCATCTTGCAGGGGACTGAGGTCTGGCTGGAGCAGGGGCTGGAGAGACACCTCCACACAGAGCTGTGAGGCTCCTGTGGTGGGGAGGAGCCTTGGGTTCCTTGCAGGGCTGTGGTCCAGGTCTAGGGGCTGCCCTCCAACCCGGCTCCCCTCCCCCCAGCCGGAACAAAGCACTGTGCTTGGCCTGGGCTCTAAAACCGTCTCCTTGTCCACCCTCCAGCCCCAATGGCCATGGCTGGACAGGGTCTTTTCCTCTTCCAGTCCCTTCTGTGGCTGCAGGTAACTGAGGGGGACAATCAGGGAAAAGTGAGCCTCCTGGAAGGTGGGGGCCCTGGGTGGTCAGGAAGGAGAACTCCAGGCCAGCCACCTCCCCCGCCACATCCTCTCTCCCGTCCGCCCTCCCTGGAGTCCTGACTACCTCCCCCTTGCTCCACAGACAGCATGATCCGCGTTGGAACCAATTACCAGGCCGTAATTCCGGAGTGCAAGCCTGGTGAGTGGCAGGACAGGCTGTGAAGTGGGGTGGGGGTGGAGGCCCCGGGCTTAGCCTGCAGCCCCACCTGGGGTGCCCTTGGCTGGCTCCCCCTGGGAGGACAGGCTGGCAGGGGTGGGTGGCCCTGCGGCATGGTTAGCTTTCCTGCCCTGCCTTCCTGTCTGGGTCTCTGCCCCTCCTTCCCTTCTGGGCCTCAACCTCCCTGGCTCCACTCCTCTGCTGCCCTCTGGCCATGGGTCCAGCCAGGCTTGTGCCACCAGGCTGATCTGAGTGTCTTCCCTCCTGCTCCTCGGCCTTTCAGAGAGCCCTGCACGCTACAGCAACAAGGAGCTGAAGGGGATGCTGGTGTGGTCACCCAACCACTGTGTGTCAGATGCCAAGCGTGAGTGGGGCACAGCCCTGGGAGGTGGGGGCTTGGGTTCATCCCAGCTCCAAGCCAGCTCTTCTCAGAAGGGGGCTGGAAGCTGAGGTGTGTGTGGGTCCAACCCTTGCCCTGGGGCTCGTGTTCAGGGGCCTGGCCGCTGGGGGGTGGTCCCTTTCTGGACAGGCCTGGGTTAGGAGTTATAAGCCCCTTCACCAAGACCCTGCCCCTCCTGCCCCTGCAGTTGACAAGTACATTGCAATGGCCAAGGAGAAGCATGGCTACAACATTGAGCAGGTGAGCCTTGGCCCCCAGGGACTTGGGAATGGGGTGGAACAGTGCTGGGGGCAGCTGAGCCTGAGCTGCCCCTTGCCCCGGGCCAGGCGCTGGGCATGCTCCTGTGGCATAAGCACGATGTGGAGAAGTCGCTGGCTGACCTGGCCAACTTCACCCCATTCCCTGACGAGTGGACAGTAGAGGACAAGGTGCTGTTTGAACAGGCCTTTGGCTTCCACGGCAAGTGCTTCCAGCGTATCCAGCAGATGGTAAAGCCCTTCCACCCCCACTCCCTGGCGCTCCTCTGCCCCTCCTTTCTGAAGAGCTTACCTGGGGCCCAGAGTCTTGAGTGGGCCCCAGCTTCTGGCGTTGCCTCCTCCAGCTGCCCGACAAGTTGATTCCCAGCCTGGTGAAATATTACTACTCTTGGAAGAAGACCCGCAGCCGAACTAGCGTGATGGACAGACAGGCCCGGCGGCTGGGGGGCCGCAAGGACAAAGAAGACAGGTGGGGGCAGGAGCAGGCACTGGGCATGGGGGTAGGTAGAGCTCCTGGCACCTGCCTCATTCCCTCCCTGGCCCCTGTGTCAGCAGTGATGAGCTCGAAGAGGGTCGAGGAGGCGTGAGTGAGGGAGAGCCTGACCCTGGAGACCCTAAGAGAGAGGTGAGCTCCCAGAGCCTCTGGGCCCCGCCTGCCTGTCCTCTTGCCTCTCTCAGGCTCTGCACCACCTACCCGCCTCTCCTTTCACTGGCAGCCTCTGCCCTCTCGGCCCCTGAATGCACGCCCAGGCCCTGGAAAAAAGGAGGTCCAGGTATCTCAGTACCGCCACCATCCCTTGCGAACCCGGCGTCGCCCACCCAAGGGCATGTACCTGAGCCCTGAGGGCCTCACGGCAGTGTCAGGAAGCCCGGACCTTGCCAACCTCACGCTCCGAGGTCTTGACTCTCAGCTCATCTCCCTCAAGCGCCAGGTGGGGCCCTGGGAAATGACGGGGCTATGCAAAGGGGGCACTCAGCACCTGGGAACTGAAGTCTGGGGGGAGCTGAGGTGTAAGCGAGATGGTTCAGGGGCCGAGCCCCATCCTCTAGGACTCTGGGCAATGCGGTGTTCTTTTTGGGCCTTCTTTTAAAAACTGGTCTATAGGCTGGGTGCGGTGGCTCACGCCTGTAATCCAGGCACTCTGGGGGACTGAGGCGAGCGGATCACCTGAGGTCCTGGGTTCAAGACCATCCTGGCCAACATGGTGAAACCCCATCTCTACTAAAAATACAAAAATTAGCTGGGCATGGTGGCACACGCCTGTAATCCTAGCTACTTAGGAGGCTGAGGCAGGAGAATCCCTTGAACCTGGGAGGCAGAGGTTGCAGTGAGTGGAGACTGCACTACTGCACTCCAGCATGGGCAACAGAGTGAGATTCTGTCTCAAAAAAAAATAGGCTGGGCACGGTGGCTCATGCCTGTAATCCCAGCACTTTGGGAGGCCGAGGTGGGTGGATCACGTGAGGATGGGAGTTCGAGACCAGCCTGACCAACATGGAGAAACCCTGTCTCTACTAAAAAAAATACAAAATTAGGCCAGGCGCGGTGGCTCAAGCCT
>NW_016830142.1:0-1598 GCF_001698545.2 Rhinopithecus bieti
AAAAAAAAAAAAAAGTTCATTTTCTCTTATACTTTTCTGCCAAGGAGATTGGGAAGAAATAACAAAATATTGGTCAAATGGATTAGAAGCTCTGGTTAGGTAAAGTAACCATGGATTACCATCTTGTTCACAGCGTAAGATGTTGAGATCTTCCAGGTGAAATCAATAGATGTAAGATATTGAGATCTTCCAGGTGAATCAATTGCTGATCATTTATAAGAACTGTGGAGAATGCCAATAATAATGTCAAATATTAGTAACAGCTTCCTTTCTCAATATTCAAAAACTTGAAGGAATTAAACACTTCTAATTGGATGTTTCTATAATAGAGTAGGAGTTTGAGGCATATAAATCTAAGTTAGGAAGTAGTAACTATGTTTCTTGGCTCATGCAGACAAAAATGACGGTGTCCGAGATTTTATAACCACTTTTTCGCCTTGTACAGAGAATTTGCATGTTAAAAATCACTGGAGTAACTTTGTAAATGTGACTTCTACAGAAAATCAAGAAAACTTTAACCGTGTTAAGTAACATGGTCATGATTGGTAGAAAATGTATATTGGTATATTGGTAGAAAGTGTATTGGTAGAAGCTATAAAGGTATAAGTTACTTCTTGGTATAAGGAAAAATAAGTATTACATTTGTTGTGCTGTATTATGTTTGTTTCTGGAATTCTTGTAACACATTTTATGTTTGCTTGTAGAATTCTTGATTTTATATTGCCGCAGCAATTTTGCTCGACTTTGCCATGTGCACTTATATGTTTATTTATAATACAACACACCTTTCATATCTTTAAAACCACATTCAAGAAACTAAATATTTCTTCAGTGTTTCTTTAAATTTTCATTCTTACACATACTTGAATATTAAAATTTCCATGATTTTATTACTTTTGCACATATAGTATATAATGTAGGTCTAAGGTAGTGTTTTCATTAACTAACTTTAATTTTCTTATTAGCAATTTAGGTTAGTACTGTATAGCTTGTATTTTACTAAAATATTCTGTACTATAACTTGTTTTAACAACTTCAGTTTGATTTCAGATTTAATAAAACTTGGCCAGTGTTTCTAATTGGCTTGTATCATAGCTACTTTGCCAACTTATTTACTCTTTCTTACTGTCAAATTGAAGGACAACTCATGTAATCTTATTAACCTATCTCTCACCTTGTTAGAGAAATATAGCCATTATCTATATTTAGATAATTTAAAGCAAGAAAACTTGAACAATAATTTTAAAAGATGTGGAAAAGAAGAGGAAAAGATTTTGACAAAAGAAAATCATTCAAGAATAAATGAAAGCAAACTATGAATATAATTCTTTTTTTTAAAAAAATTAAGTTCTGGGAAACATGTGTGGAATGTGCAGGTTTGTTACATAGGTATACATGTGCCATGTGGTTTGCTGCACCTATAAATCCATCAACTAGGTTTTAAGCCCCACATGCATTAGGTATTTTCCTAATGCTCTCCCTCTCCTTGTCCCCACCCTCTGACAGGCCCCAGTGTGTGATGCTCCCTTCCCTGTGTCCATGTGTTCTTACTGTTCAACTCGCACTTATGAGTGAGAAGATGCAGTGTTTGGTTTTCT
>NW_016830143.1:0-2285 GCF_001698545.2 Rhinopithecus bieti
GTTTGTTTTACACTACTTTGTTGAATTACTTTAACCATTTATTTACCACATGTGTTTTGGAAGGAATAATAAAATAATTCTCCCTTTCAATGGTTTGAATCAAAGTCATTATTTTAACTTTTCTTAATTTTACTTTCATATTTATTCCAAAGGAGTTGTTCTAAAATTAACATCACCGATATTGTATTTAATATAATATTTTTGAGAATAATCTTTACAGACATAATTAAAATGATTATGTTTCCAATTTTTTAATTTTTTTATTTTAATTGAATATGTACGTAGTAGGTGTACATATTTATGGGATACATGAAATATTTTAATAAAGGCTTGCAAGGTGAAATAATCACATCAAGGAGAAGAGAGTATCCATCCCTCAAGCATTTATGCTTTTGGTTACAAACGATTCATTTACACTCTTAGTTACTTTAAAATGTACAATTATTATTGACTATAGTCACCCTGTTCTGCTATTAAATAGGAGGCCTTATACATTCTTTCTGATTTTTTTTTTGTACCCGTTAATTTTGCTTCTTCCCAGCTCCCTACTACCTTCTCAGCCTCTGGAACAACCCGTCTACTTTCTATGTTAATTAGTTCAATTGTTTGATTTTTAAATCCCACATATAAGTGAGAAAATGCAATGTTTGCCTTTTGTGCCTGACTTATTTCACTTAACATCATGATCTTCAGTTCCATCCATGTTGTTGCAAATGACAGGATCTTGTTCTTTTTCAGGGTTGAATAATAGTCCATTGTGTATACGTACCACAATTTCTTTATTCATTCATCTGTGGATGGACGCTTAGGTTGCTTCCAAATTTTAGCTATTGTAAATAGTTGCTGCAACAAACATAGGAGTGCAAATATCTCTTTGATATACTGATTTCCTTTCTTTTGGGTACATACCCAACATTGGGATTGCTGGATCATTGGTAGCTCAATTTTTAGTTTTTTGAGGAACCTCCAAACGGTCCTCATAGTGGTTGTACTAATTTACCTTCCCACCAACAGTGTACAAAGGTTCCCTTTACTGCACATATTGACCCGCATTCGTTATTGTCTTCTGGGTAAAAGCCATTTTAACTGGGGTGAGATGATAGCTTACTGTAGTTTTGAATTTGCAATTCTCTGATAATCAGTGATTTTAAGCACCTTTTCATATAACTATTTGCAATAGGTATGTCTTCTTTAGGGTAATTGCTAAGTAAATCTTTTGCCCATTTTTGATCAGGTTATTAGGTTTTTCTCTATAGAGTTGTTTGAGCTCCTTATATATTCTGGTTATTAATCCCTTGTCAGATGGGGGGTTTGGAAATATTTTATTCCATTCTGTGGGTTGTCTCTTCATTTTGTGGGTTGTTTCCTTTGCTGGGCAGAAGCTTTTTAACTTTGTGTCCATTTTTGCTGTGGTTGTCTGTGTTTTGAAGTATTGTTCATAATTTTTCCCCAGACCAATGTCTTGGATATTTTCCCCAATGTTTTCCTGTAGTAGTTTCATAGTTTGAGGTCTTAGATTTAAGTCTTAAATCCATCTTGATTTGATTTTTGTAAGTGGCAACAACTTTGTTGAATTTAGCAGTTCTGTTTTTCTTATGTGTACACGTGTGTGATGTCTTTAGATTTTTCCAAATATAAGATCATATCAGTGAACAAGACAATTGGAATTTTTCCTTTCCAAGTTTGATACCCTTTAATTCTTTGTCTTGTCTGATTGCTCTAGTTAGGACTTCCAGTGCTATGTTGAACAACAGTGTTGAAATTGAGCATTCTTGTCATGTTCAGATTTCAGAGGAAAGGCTTTCAGTTTTTCTCCATTTAGTAAACAATGATTAACTTTGAAGAAAATGTGAAGACTTTCGAATAAAATTTACTTTAACAGTATAGGTATAAACTTATTATCTAGGTATATTCTTAGCTCAAGTTTTCCCAGATTAATTGTACTAATTACTTTGCAAAATACTGACATTTAACAGTAACAATATTAAAAAGGGGAAAGAAAAAATCTTATTTATAGAATAATGCTAACTAAATATTTAGAAGAAATGGTAAAAATAGAAATATCACCATTTAATAATCATCTTAATAAAACTGACTAAGGAAAATTCATTAGTCAATGTGAAGTAACTAGATTATAGGTGCCAAGATATTCAAAAAGCCTGAAATTATTGCCTCACAAATTACCAATTAATGACAAAAGGAACAGAAATAATTTTATAACAAAAATAGTTTGTGAATACTACCTTAATATCACCAATTATGGAGCCATTAGAAAATTACCATTA
>NW_016830144.1:0-1600 GCF_001698545.2 Rhinopithecus bieti
GAGATAGAGTCTCACTCTGTCACCCAGGCTGGAGTGCAGTGGCATAATCTTGGCTCACTGCAACCTCTATCTCCCGAGTTCAAGCACTTCTCCTGCCTCAGCCTCCTGAGTAGCTGGGATTACAGGCTCCTGCCACCATGCCCGGGTAATTTTTGTATTTTTAGTAGAGACGAGGTTTCACCATGTTGGCCAGGCTGGTCTCGAACTCCTGACCTCAGGTGATTTGCCCTCCTCAGCCTCCCAAAATGCTGGGATTATAGGCACGAACCACTGCACCCAGGCAAGGCTAATAATATTATTGACCCTCTATTAGAGATGATGAAACTGCGGCTCAGAGGGGGAAGTTGCTTAAGGTCAAACATCTAGTGAGTGCAGAGCAGGAATGAGAACCCAGGTTAATTGGACTGCAAGATTCATGCCTCTATCCGTTCCATTTTATTGACATTAAGGACTGATTTGAATACATTCCTTTCAAATGGTCAATGAAGTCTTTATTAAAAACATACTGTGAGCCCAGCACAGCCAGGGTTGGGGGAATAAAAAAATTATAAGCGTTTTCTGTGCATTTAATCTAGCTGAGAGATCACAAGATTATTAAGAGGAATGTTTCCGAAACCTTAGTTATTTATTCACCATTTTCTGTCGTTGTTATATTTGTGTATCACATGAAGTGTTACTTCCCCCTTTCTGAATTCTCTCATCTCGTAAACTTCACTTGTACACTCAGATCTCTCAACTGTGTTTAGCAAAAGCTGAAAAAAAATGCAGATAGTTTTTCATTTATCTTTTATACCTCCTTGAAAGACGACTTAATACTTTGGTTAGTACAATTAGAAATTAATGTATTAGTGGTAATTTATTTCACTATTGTATCATCCTTCTAAGCAATTCCACAATTCTTCCATTTTCTTATTATTTTAGTTTTAAAAAAATCATAGTTGAGAAAACTGATCAGAAATGGTGAACGAATTCCTAGGATAATGAAACAGCAAAATATTTCAAAATGTGAGAAAAACAAGATCACTAACATCTCATAATTTATCTTAGCTTTTATAAGGGTCCAGTTGACCTATATGGCAGTTGTGAAATAGAATACGTTTTAGCCTATTAAAAACAAAGAAATAGTTTAATTGCACATTTAAAAATAACAAAAAGAGTATCATTGGATTGTTTGTAACACAAAGGATAAATGCTTGGTGATGAATACCCCATTTACCCTGATGTCATTGTTATGCTTTGCATGTCTGTATCAAAATAACTCACATACCCCATAAGTATTTACATCTACTATGTACCCACAAACATTAAAAATAAAATAATAAGAGAAAATTACATTCAAAAACAAAGAGCAAAATTTCTCTCTTTTTTTTTTGAAGAGCTCTAAGTAAAACCAAAGTCAGTCTTCCTAGAGGAAGATCTTTTTTTTTGAGACGGAGTCTGGCTCTGTTGCCCAGGCTGGAGTGCGGTGGCCAGATCTCAGCTCACTGCAAGCTCCGCCGCCCAGGTTCACGCCATTCTCCTGCCTCTGCCTCCCAAGTAGCTGGGACTACAGGCGCCCGCCTCGTCGCCCAGCTAGTTTTTTGTATTCTTTTTTTTTTTT
>NW_016830145.1:0-1402 GCF_001698545.2 Rhinopithecus bieti
ATAACACTATCTTTGTGGAGTCTGCAATAGGATAGTTGGGAGTGTATTGAAGACTATTGTGACAAAGGAAATATCCTCAGAAAAAAATTAAAAGAAGCCTTCTGAGAAACCTCTTTTTGATGTGTGAATTCATCTCACAGTGTTACACTGTTCTGTTCATTGATCAGTTTGCTAACGCTGTTTTCTTGGAATCTGCAATGGGATATTTCGGAGTGCATTGAACTTTATGGTGATAAAGGAAATATCCTGAGACAAAAAATAGAAAAAAGCTTTCTGAGGAGCTGCTTTTTGATTTCTGAAATCATCTCAGAGAAGTACACCTCTGTTTTCATGGAGCAGTTTGGTAGACCTGTTTTTGAGGAATCTGAGAAGGGATACTTTGGATCCCATTGAAGCCTATGTTGTCAAAGGAAATATCCTCAGATTAAAACTAGAAAGAAGCTTTCAGAGAAACTTCTTTGTGATGTGTGAATTCATCTCTCAGAGTTACAACTTTCTGTTCATAGCGCAATTTGCTAACACTGTTTCCGTGGAATCTGCAAAGGGATATTGGGGAACACACTGAGCCCTGTGGTGAAAAAGGAAATATCCTGATTAAAACTAGAAATAAGTTTTCTGTGAGGCTTCTTTGTAATGTGTGTATTCATCTCACAGAGTTACCCTGTTGTTTTGATTGAGTAGTTTGCTAAAACCGTTTTCTAGGAATCTGCAACGGGATATTTCACAGCACATTGAAGCTTGTGGTGACAAAGGAATTACATTCATATAAAAACTAGAAAGAAGCCTTCTGAGAAACCACTTTGTAAAGTGTTAATTCATCTCCCAGAGTTGCACAATTCTTTTCATGGATCAATGTTTTAGCACTGTTTTGGGGGAATCTGAGTAGGGATATTTTGGATAGGATTGAAGCCTATGGTGACAAGAAATTATCCTCAGATAAAAAGTAGAAAGAAGCTTTCAGAGAAAGGTTTTGTTGATGTTTGAATTCATCTCACAGAGTTACACATTTATTTTCATGGAGCAGTTTGCTAACACTGCTTTTGTGGAATATGCAAGGGGATATTTGGGAATGCATTGAGGCCTGTAGAGAAAAAAGAATTATTCTCAGATGAAAACTAGAAAGAAACTTTGTGAGCATCTGTTTGGTGAGGTGTGAAGTCATCTCACAGAGATACAGTGTTCATTTCATGGGGCAGTTTGGTAGCAGTGCTTTTGGGGCATCAGAGAAGGGATATTTTCAATCACATTGATGCCTATGGTGACAAAGGAAATATCCTCCAATAAAAAAGTAGAAAGAAGCTTTCTGAGAAAGTTCCTTGTGTTGTGTGAATTCATGTGACGGATATGATGCTTTTTTTCATGGAGCAGTTGGCTAACACTGTTTTCCTGGAATCTGCAAAGT
>NW_016830146.1:0-2295 GCF_001698545.2 Rhinopithecus bieti
TGCTGGGATTACAGGCTTGAGCCAACGCGCCCGGCCGACACCTCACTTTTTAAAAGCAGGTGACACGACGATCATTGAAAGCTAAATCACTTGCTATGAAGTAGAAGATTATATTAAAATGAACGTTTATTTTTTAAATAAAAAAATGTTCTTTGTACTTATTAAAGCTCCTAAGGAGAGTCCTAAAATACCCTTGCCATGTGCTCGCTCTGGCGACACTCTGGGGACCTGGAACCTGTCTCTTGGCCTTCTGTGAAGCCTATTAGAGGGACACGGCTTCTCAGTGGATTCTTTGGTTTTGAGATGGAATCCTGCTCTGTTGCCCAGGCTGGAATGCAGTGGTGCAATCTTGTCTCCCTGCAGCCTCCACCTCCCAGGTTCAAGTGATTCTCCTGCCTCAGCCTCCAAAGTAGCTGAGATTACAGGAGCACGCCACCACACTCAGCTCATTTTTGTATTTTTAGTGGCGACGGGGTTTCACCATGTCGGCCAGGTTGGTCTCGAACTCCTGGCCTCAATTGATCCTCCCGCCTTGGCCTCCCAAAGTGCTGGGATTACAGGCATGAGTCACTGTACCTGGCCCTCACTGAATTCTTCACAAGGCAAATTCAGCAAATCTGATGTGAATGTGAAAAAGCTCGGCCAGTATCAGAAGCATCTCTTGTATGGTTGATGTCTCCATAAAGCCCTTCACCTACAGCATCTCTGAGGACTTTAGGTCTGTAAGGAACACAGCCTCTCCTGGACAGCCTGCTCCGGGGAGTTGGACTGGGTTTCTGCAATGGTTTTACCTGCAGCCACAGCTGGGATGGGGTTTCATAATTACCAACAGTGGAAGCAGCCAACATAGATGGAAACTCATGAGGGACAGGAGCAGGAGGTGGCTGTGGGGAGGGAAGACACAGATAAAAGAGACTCAGGTGGGGAGGAAGGGGGCAGCTTGAAAAGATGGCGCCAGTGCCTACCAACACTAAATACATGCCTGCCTGTGACGCATCATCCCACTCCAAAGGACACTCTCAGAGATGCAGACACATCCCCACCAAGAGGCATGCAGGCTTCATAATGGCTCAATCCATCACATTCCCAAACAAAAATCAATATGAATGCCCATCCACAGGAAATGGATAAATCAACAGTGGAATACTATACAGAGAATAAAAAGAGCAAACTATAACTACACACACAAAAACACAAAATCTCACAGACATAAGTTAAGAAAAAGAGGCCGGGCGCGGTGGCTCAAGCCTGTAATCTCAGCACTTTGGGAGGCCGAGACGGGCGGATCGCGAGGTCAGGAGATCGAGACCATCCTGGCTAACACTGTGAAACCCCGTCTCTACTAAAAAATACAAAAAAACTAGCCGGGCGAGGTGGTCGGCGCCTGTAGTCCCAGCTACTCCGGAGGCTGAGGCAGGAGAATGGCGTAAACCCGGGAGGCAGAGCTTGCAGTGAGCTGAGATCTGGCCACTGCACTCCAGCCCGGGCGACAGAGCGAGACTCCGTCTCAAAAAAAAAAAAAAAGAAAAGAAAAGAAAAAAAAAAAGAAAAGAAACAGGACACCAAAGATTTCATATTGTGTGATTCCATTTATATTGTATAAAGTTCAACAAAAAGCAAACTAATCAAAAGCAACAGAAATCAGAATAGTAGCTGGGCATGGTGGTGCACACTTGTAGTCCCAGCTACTCAGGAGGATGAGGTGGGAGCATTGCTGAGCCCAGGAGTTCAAGACTACGGGAAGCCATGATTGCACCACTGCACTCCCGCCTGGTTGACAGACTAAGACCCTGTCTCTAAAGAAAGATGAAAAGAAATCAGAATGGTGGGGTGCTCATGACTAAGAAGCTCAGGGAAACTTTCAGGAGTGCTAGTAATGTTCTCCATCTTGATCTAGATAATGGGTAAAGGGTGTTTGCACCTCATAAAAAACGTGTTGAGTTGTACACATAAAATTTTTGCACTTTACTATATGTATGTTATATTGCAATATAAAAAATTAATACATGTGCCCCGTCCCGTCCCGTCCGGCCCCGTCCCGCCGCCCGCCAGGCAGCCATGAGCTCCATGCAGTTCAACAAGGGCCCCTCATACGGGCTGTCGGCCGAGGTCAAGAACCGGCTCCTGTCCAAATATGACCCTCAGAAGGAGGCAGAGCTCCGCACCTGGATCGAGGGACTCACTGGCCTCTCCATCGGCCCCGACTTCCAAAAGGGCTTGAAGGACAGAACTATCTTATGCACACTCATGAACAAGCTACAGCCGGGCTCCGTCCCCAGATCAACCGCTCCATGA
>NW_016830147.1:0-2491 GCF_001698545.2 Rhinopithecus bieti
CTGTTCCTATTCGGCCATCTTGCTCCGCCTCCAGCTTCCTTTTCCTTGTTTGGAGTTTCTTTTTTTTTTTTCTTTTTTTTTTTTTTTGAGGGGCGGGGCGGGGACAAGGTCTCGCTCTGTCGCCCAGGCTAAAGCACAGTGGCACGATCATAGCTCACTGCAGTCTTGAACTCCTGGGCTCAAGCGATCCTCCCACCTCAGGCTCACGAGTAGCTGGAACTACAGGTGTACACCACTATACATGGCTTTTTTTGTTTGTTTTTTTCTGTAGAGACGAGGGTCTCACTACATTATCAGGCTGGTCTTGAACTCCTGGAATCAAATGATCCTCCAGCATCGGACTTCCAAAGCACTGGGATTACAGGCGTAAGCCGCCAAGCTTGGTCCTTTTTCCTTTCTTCTAGTAAGAGCACCCCTCTTTCATATGGGAAACACATTCCACTGGGATCCTTCAGCACTGCCCTAACCTCCCCCTACAGCAGGGGTGGACAGCTAACCCAGGGCAGGCAATTAACTGGCCGGAACCACAGCATATGCACCTTTCATTTTTTTTAATATTACATAAAAATATTAGTTATCTTGATTGATAAGTTTTTTGGTACCACCTTCAATTTTGTGGCGAAAGTGAGTGTCTCACTAACCTCACCCTAGTCTCAGCCCTGGACCACAGGGTTTTACTGGAGCCACCAGAAAAGACGCCTTGTCTCCTCCAGGAGCTGAGTTCAGCAAACTATGGCCTGGGGGTCAAATTTGGCCTCCAAACTGTTTTTGTAAGCACAGTGTTCCTGGAACGCAGCCACACCCATTTGCTCCCATATGGTCTGTGGCTGAGTTTCTGCTCCAGTGGCAGAGCTGAGTCACTGCTACGGAGACTGCATGGCTCACAAAACCTGTAATACGACCCGTAAGGAGGGAGTGTGCCGACCCCCTTCTAGAAGTAGGATCTCTCATCCCTGGAAACCTGTAGCTACCTGGGGCCATTTTCCACCCCATCACGTAGAGAGACCCCATCTGGAAAGACACCCAACCACAGAGAAGCTGTGCTGGAGGGACGGCAGATTTGGGAGAAGTCAGGGCCCCCGAATCCAGCTCAACTCTGAGATGATTTCTTAGTTACTTGAGTCAATACATAAATGTCCTCCATCTGATGTTTTAAATCAGTCTAAAGGATTTTCTATCATTTGCAACCACAGGAAATAATGCAGTGAGACAGGACATGTTCTTCAGTCATCTGACAATCATCTATAGAAGACCGAGAACACGCCAGGAACTGAGCAACACCTGTGCTCCACAGCCATGGGGGGTAAGGGGTGTCTCATCAATGTGACAACACTGCTCCAAAACAAACAAAGTATTGCTCAACAAAAAAATCAGAAAACCCAAGACCAGCCTGGGCAACATGGTAAGACCCCATCTCTACAAAAACGAAACAGAAAACCCAACTACAAGGAGTCTAGTGTGGTGGCACACACCCGTAGTCCCAGCTACTTAGGAGGCTGAGGCAGGGGGATGGCTGGAGCCCAGGAGTTTGAGGCTGTAGTGAGCTATGATTTTACCGCTGCACTCCAGCCTGGTTAACAGAGCAAGGCCCTGTCTCTAAAAAAACAAAATGAAAAAAACGCACACACAAAGAAAATCCAACTCCATGGAGCTGGGTTGGTCTGGAAATACGCCAGTGATACAAAGGCTATGTCAGGCCAGAATCTCCAACCCTTTGACCTCGCTGTCCCAGAGGACTGTCATAACTCTGGGCATCTCATTCACAATTGAGCAGGAAGAAAGGGAACGGGATGAAGCCAGCTCTATCGCCCCTTTTATCAGGAAAGAACAAGTAATCCTAGACAAATCACAAGGGAGCAGAGAAAGCAGAGAACAAAACTCAAAACTGGCTTAATCCTTCAGGATCCCTCACCGAGACAAAGGAGTACATACCACAGCCTCAAGCAAAATCTGGGTTCTATCAAAGCCAAAGAAGACAGAGGGATAAATCTGAGGGCAGAATCTAACAGAATCAGCCACACATGGTATCAGTCATGCCAGGAACAAAGGTAAACCAAGTTCGCTCATGTGCCAGCCTGAGAACTCAGTGAATACAGGTGCTCCCAAATCTGTCACATCCCAAACTGAACCAGCCTGACTGCAAGGCACAAACGGATTGGCAGAGCAGAGTGCCAACAAGGGGCTGAGCTCTGTCACTTGGCCATCTTCCAACTAGCCACAAGACTGCCTTCCAGAACCAGAGCTCAGCATAATACACCTGTATCCTGTGAGAGTTTACAGCACAGCACCTCCTTTATTAAAGAGTAGGAAATAAATTAACCAGGCATGGTGGCGTGCACGTGCAGTCCCAGCTACCTGAGAGGCTGAAGTGGGAGGATCGCTTGAGCCAGGAAGTTGAAGGCTGCAGAAAGCCATGATTGCACCACTGCATTCTAGTCTGGCAACAGAGAAAGACCCTCTTATTTAAAAAAAAAAAAAAAAAAAGTGGGAA
>NW_016830148.1:0-1399 GCF_001698545.2 Rhinopithecus bieti
CCAAAACACAATTTAATTACACAGTTTAGGAATGTAAAATTGTATTTTTATGATAATAATATTTATACTTAGCATAGTTTTATGTCTTATATATATCCAAAGAGATAGCTTCACTTTCTTGTATATTGTAGGTCTATTCACAGTAGTCCAAATATAGAACCAACCTCAGTGTTCATCAGTAAATGAATTAATAAGGAAACTGTGGTATATATACACAATGGAATACAATTAACTCATAACAAAGAAGGAAATCCTGTCATTTACTACAATATGAATGAATCTAGAGGACATTATATTAGGTGAAATAATCCACACACAAAAAGACAAATACTGCGTAATCACACTCATATGTGTAATCTAAAAGAATTTCATGTAATGAAAGTAGAAGTATAATAATGGTGGTTATCCGAAGCTGGAGTGTTTTGCAAGGAAGAGGACATGGAATATTTTGGTCAAAGGATGCTTAATTATAATTAGATAAGAGGAATACATTTATATGTCTTAGGAAACCATACCATCTTTTATTTTATTTTTTTTTCTTTCTTTCTGAGATAGAATCTTGTTCTATTGCGCAGGTTGGAGTGCAATGGGAAGATCACAGTTCACTTCCTGGGCTCATGTGATCTTCCTGCCTCAACCTCCTAAGCAGCAGGGACCACAGGTACACGCCACCACAGCAAGCTACTTTTAAAATTTTTGGTAGAAAAGGAGTCTCAGTGTTGGCCAGACTGGTCTCAAACTCTTGGCCTCAAGTGATCCCCCTGCCTCCGCCCCCTCAAAGTGCTGGGATTACAGGCATGAACCACCATACCCAGCTCACCTACTGCCTTGATATAGTAATCAATTGCATGCTCTCCGAGGACATAAACCTATACTGGCATAATGTTTTGAACAAGGAAATAATGAGTCAATGCTTGGAGAATTACACTAATGTGATTTTACCTGATCAAATTCAAATTTCAACATAAAAATTAACTTTTAAAAAATGTCAGAGGCCAGACATGGTGGGTCATGCTTATAATAGATCTGTATATTGTAGATCTATTCACGGTAGCCAAGATATGGAACAAACATAAGTGTTCATCAATAAATAAACAAGTAAGAAAAATATGGTATATTTGGGGAGCACTTTGGGAGGCCAACATGAAAGGATTGCCTGAGGCCAGGTTTTCAGATAAGCCTGGCTGACATAGCAAGACCCCATCTCTAAATAAAATAAAATAAAATAAATAAAATAAAATAAAATAAAATAAAATAATTAAATTAGCTGGGTGTGGTGGTACATACTTGTAGTCTCCAGCTACTTGGGATGCTGATATGGGAGAACCATTTGAGTCTGGGTGGTAGAGGCTACAGTGAGTTGTGATCTTTCCTCTACACTCCAGCCTAGGTGACAGAG
>NW_016830149.1:0-2484 GCF_001698545.2 Rhinopithecus bieti
GCGGGCCTTGGTGTCCTTCTGCCTCTGTCCACATTTCCCCGTGTGACTCACTGCAGCCCGCATTGCTCACAGGGATCATTAGTTCTCCCGACAGGCAGAGCACCTTCTGCAGACGCTGCTCTGCTGTCTTGTGAATTTCCTCCACAGACTTGGTTAGTTACAATTTGAAAAGTTTTTTGGTTTTTTCCTTTGTTTTAATCTTCTCATATTGAAGCTGCTATTGGTGACAGGGAAAGGGAGCAGGAAGCCAACCCAGGGAAACATGAGAGTTTCCTGCATACCACTTGGCCACCTGCCCTCACTGGCCAAACCCCTACTGCTGTTCCCAGTCAGTCTGGTTTTAGAGGCATTATGGGAATAGAACAGCTGGATACACTAATCTCTACAGGGTGTCAAGCAGGAGATTCACCTTCCCCAGTCCCAGGGGACAGGAGAGACATCTGTAAAGGGACAGATGCACCATCTTTATTTTAAAGGAAAAAGCTCCCTCAGATTTTGTTACTAGGAGTCTCCTTTGTGACATTTGCTGAGCTTTCTCCCCAATCCTACCTTCCTATTGGCTACCTTTTATATAAAATAATAAACATTTTAGGCTAATATGACAAAATGAGATAAAACATTTTACTAGTATACATTTAATTACATTATCCAGTGTACTTAAAATTTACTTAAAAACATTTTACTAGTGTACAGATACTAAAATATGCTTACTAAAAACTAGTAAAATATTTCACTCTGGAAATCATCACTAAGTAATTATTCTGTCCTGTTGATTGTGAGCCTTCAAAAATGTTTAATGCTTGAAGGATGGTCTGGGAGGCAGGGAGTCCTTTTGTTAATGGGGCAGGGTGTCCAGGTTCTTGGCATCTTGAACAAAGAATTGGACAAAACGCACAAAGCAAGGAAGAGATTTATTGAAAAAGAAAGTACACTCCACAGTGTGGGAGTGTACCCAAGCACAGTTACAGAATTTTTGGGAGTTTAAATACCCTCTAGAGGATGCCACTGGTTACTTGGGGTAAGCCCTATGTAAATGGAGAGGATGAAGTAAAGTTACAAAGTCATTTACTTGGTCTGTGCCCTATGGAGAGGATCTTTCCTGTAACAGCTGAAGTGTGAATTGGCCTTATATTCCCTGCCTCCAGACCCTGTTTTCCTGAGCCACTTAAAACAAAAAAAAACTTTAATGAGGCATATGTTACATATCATAAAACTCACCCATTTTAAGTGTACAATTCAGTGATTTTAGTAACTTCCCTCGATGGGGTAGTCATAACCATTACTCAGTTTTGGAACAATTTTATCCCTCCCAATAAGATCCTTCATGCTCTTTTACAGTTAATCCTGTTCTTACTCCCAGTTCCAGGCAACCAACAATCTACTTTCTCTACATATAAATTTGCCTTTTCTGGACACTTCGAATCAATGAAATCATATAATATGTGGTCTTGTGTCTGGCTTTTTTTTTTTTTTTTGAGACAGAGTCTCAGTCACCCAGGTTCGAGTGCAGTGGCGTGATCTCGGCTCACTGCAACCACCATCTCCCCAGTTCAAGCAATTATCCTGGCTCAGCCTCCTGAGTAGCTGGGATTACAGGCACCAGACATCATGCCCAGCTAATTTTTGTATTTTAGTAGAGACAGGGTTTCACCACGTTGGCCAGGGTGGTCTTGAACACCTGACCTCACGTGATCCGCCCACCTCAGCCTCTCAAAGTGCTGGGATTACAGACGTGAGCCACTGCGCCCAGGCCGTGTCTGGCTTTTTTACTTAGCTAATGTTTTTGAGGTTCGTCCATGACATATAACGTCTTGGTAGTTTGTTCCTTTTATTGCTGAGTAGAATTTTGTTGATAATGTACCATATGTTGTCAGCAGAAAGCCTTTTAAACTTAGATTCCAACTTTCTGTGGTCTAAACAGAACCCTCCGAACAGGACTTATAGGGGAAGCTGCTGTGCATGTCAAAAAAAACTACTAATCACAACGAACTTTGTCATCTGGAGCCAGAACTGCTGCAGAAATTTTTACAATTTTGCAAGTTCTTTTTTACAAGGAACATTTGTGCTACCACACATCAGGATTTTTGAAGCATCTGATAAATCCATTTAATAAACATGAGCATGTGTCTCAGTGGACAAGAAAGTGAAACCATCCATGCTACATTGGATATCTTTTCCTGCCCCAGACTGGACAGGGAATCTCAGCTTTCGAAATAGAGTATCCTGTCTCCATTTACAAAGCTGCACATGTATTAAAGATCGTGCTGCCTTTGTTAGGCAGATTTGGAGGGGAGGCCCAACAGCAAAGATGGAGAGGAACAGGGAGTGGAACTTGTGGAACAGGAAGCCCCCCAGGGTCTGCAGGGCTGCTCAGCTCTTGAGGATATTGTAGATGGTGAGGTAGTGACGGTGTCCCGGGGCAGCCCAGCACCTCCACTGGGCCCAGAAGTTCTTGACTTTGGACACTTACCCTTGTTTCACAAG
>NW_016830150.1:0-728 GCF_001698545.2 Rhinopithecus bieti
GGCTTATCTGAGTGAGAGGAATTAAGACGACACAGAGCAGTTTCACAGAAAGCTTCCAGCTGGACTTTACCTGAGGATATTTCTTTCTCCATAATCTAAGGATCGGTCTCAAATGTCATTCCTCAGATTCCACAAAAACAGTGATTTCAACCTGCTCAATCCAAAGAATGGGTTAACTCTATGAGACGAATACACACATCGCAAAGCAGTTGCTCAGAGTATTTCTCTACAGGTTTCATTGGAAGACGTTTCCTCACTCACCACAAGCATCCAGGCATCACTAAATATCCCTTCACAGATTTTCAAAGACAGAGTTTTAAAACTCGACAACATAGAATAAGCATTAACTCTGTGAAGTGAATGCACATATCAGAGAGCAGATTCTTGGAATGCTTCTTCCTCGATTTTATTTCAGTGTAGTTCACTATTGGCCATAGTCCTCAATGCATTCCGAAATATCACTTTTTTGGTTTCACAGGAACAGTGTTGAAACACTGCCTTGTGAGAAAAGAGGTACAACACCCTGAGTGGAATGCATACATCACAAAGTAGATTCTCAGAAAGCTTCTATCCAGTTTTTATCTGAAGATATCTCCTCTTTCACCGTAGGCATGAATGTGCTCCCTAATTTCCCTTCTCAGATCTGTGCATGATGGAGTTTTCAAACTGCGTAATATAATTAAAGTTTTAACTATGTAAGGCAAATAAATATATCTAACACAAAGCAG
>NW_016830151.1:0-725 GCF_001698545.2 Rhinopithecus bieti
TCTTGTTGTTGCTTTTGGTGTTTTAGTTATGAAGTCTTCGGCCATGCCTATGTCCTGAATGATATTGCCTAGGTTTTTTTCTAGGATTTTTATGCTGTTGGGTCTTACCTTTAAGTCTTTAATCCATCTTGATTTAATTTTTGTAAAAGGTATAAGGAAGGGATCCAGTTTCAGCTTTCTACATATGGCTAACCAGTTTTCCCAGCACCGTTTATGTAATAGGGAATCTTTTCCCAGTTTCTTGTTTTGTCAGTTTTGTCAAAGATCAGATGGTTGTAGATGTGTGGTATTATTTCTGAGGCCTCTGTTCTGTTCCATTGTTCTGTATATCTGTTTTGGTACCAGTACCATGCTGTTTTGATTACTGTGGTATAGTTTGTAGTATAGTTTGAAGTATAGCCTTGTAATATAGTTTGAAGTCAGGTAGCATGATGTCTCCAGCTTTGTTCTTTTGGCTTAGGATTGTCTTGGCTATGTGGGCTCTTTTTTGGTTCCATATGAACTTTAAAGTGTTTTATTCCAATTCTGTGAAGAAAGTCATTGGTAGCTTGATGGAGATGACATTGAATCTATAAATTACCTTGGGCAGCATGACCATTTTCACGATATTGATTCTTTCTATCCATGAGCGTGGAATGTTCTTCCATTTGTTTTGTCCTCTTTTATTTCGTTGAGCAGTGGTTTGCAGTTCTCCTTGAAGAGGTCCTTCACCTCCCTTATAAACT
>NW_016830152.1:0-1394 GCF_001698545.2 Rhinopithecus bieti
GGACCTGGCGCGGACGGGGGCCGCGGCACGGGCGGGCGGCAGGGACCGGGAGGCCGCGACTCGGAGTCAGCCCCGCCGTGTCGCGCGCGGTGCCGGGGAGCCGGAATTGAGCCGGGTGGGGTGGTGACTCCGGAGAACGCAGGATCCCAAGGAGACAGAGAGGACGAGAGCTGGAGGGGGATCCGGAGAGCGGCGGAGGCGCTCCGAGAAGGGTGGAGTAGGACATAGGGGGCACAGCTGGCGGGGAGACGGGCGGGGGTGGCCAGGATCTGAGCTGGAGCCTGGGAGCCCGGAGGCCAGGCAGGTGAGGCGGGAGACCCGGAGGTGGGGGTGAGGTCCGGTTAGTGGGAGAGATCCGGAGGTGTTAAGTTCTGAGCTGGGCTGAGAAGGTAGGCTGGGAGGGGAGACAGGCTCTCGGTGGGAGACCCAGCGTGGTCAGCTGGCGGGGTAAGCTGAGGGAGGACCCAGGGCCAGGTCGAGAGCCGGCAGGGTTGGGGCTCCCTAGGCGGCAGGCAGGTAGGCTCAAGGGTGAGGCTGTTTTTTTGTTTTGTTTGTTGTTTGTTTTCTGTTTTGAGACTGAGTCTTGCTCTGTCACCCAGGCTGGAGTGCAGTGGCATGATCTGGGCTCACTGCAACCTCCGCCTCCCGGGTTCAAGCGGTTCTCCTGCCTCAGCCTCCTGAGTAGCTGGGATTACAGGTGTGCACCACCACGCCAGGCTAACTTTTTTATTTTAGTAGAGATGGGGTTTCACCATGTTGGTCAGGCTGGTCTCGAACTCCTGACGTCGTGATCTGCCCGCCTTAGCCTCCCAAAGTACTGGGATTACAGGCATGAGCCACCACACCCGGCCTGAGGCTGATATTAAGAAGTGAAGTGGGATGCAGGTGGAGGTGAGGAAGAGTCTGGTGGGGAGTTATCTCAGAAGTGAGGCCAGCACAGGCTGAGCACAGCCCAAGGGTGAGAGGGTGCCCACGGAGAGGACGCCGCAGTGAGGCCCTAGGCCACGACCGAGGGGTGCCTCCGATGGGGAAGCCCCTCCCTGGGGTCACCAGAGCCATGCTGTCCCGCAAGGGCATCATCCCCGAGGAGTACGTGCTGACACGCCTGGCGGAGGACCCTGCCGAGCCCAGGTACCGCGCCCGCGAGCGTAGGGCCCGTTTTGTGTCCAAGAAAGGCAACTGCAACGTGGCCCACAAGAACATCCGGGAGCAGGGCCGTTTCCTGCAGGACGTGTTCACCACGCTGGTGGACCTCAAGTGGCCACACACGCTGCTCATCTTCACCATGTCCTTCCTGTGCAGCTGGCTGCTCTTTGCCATGGTGTGGTGGCTCATCGCCTTCGCCCACGGCGACCTGGCCCCCAACGAGGGCACTGCTGAGCCCTGTGTCACCA
>NW_016830153.1:0-3443 GCF_001698545.2 Rhinopithecus bieti
TGGAGTGCAGTGGCACAATCTTGGCTCACTGCAAGCTCCACCTCCCGAGTTCACAGCATTCTCCTGCCTCAGCCTCCTGAGTAGCTGGGACTACAGGCGCCCACCACCATGACTGGCTAATTTTTATTTTTTGTATTTTTAGTACAGACGGGGTTTCACTGTGTTAGCCAGGATGGTCTTGATCTCCTGACCTTGTGATCCAACTGCCTCAGCCTCCCAAAGTGCTGGGATTATAGGCGTGAGCCACCGTGCCCAGCCATCTTTTAAAATAATAGCCATCCTAAGAGGTATGATACAATATCTAATTATAGTCTTCACTTGCATTTTCCTAATGATTAGTTATGTTGAATATCTGTTCGTACACCTGTTGGCCATTTATCGTCTTCTTTTGCGAAATGTCTATTCAAGTCTTTTGCCTATTTTTAAATCTAGTTATTTGTGGTTTTTTTGTTGTTGTTGTTGTTCTTGAGTTGTAGGGGTTTCTTATATTTTCTAAATATTAACCCCTTAAGTGAAAGACCTCTTCAAGGAGAACTACAAACCACTGCTTAAGGAAATCAGAGAGGACACAAACAAATGGAAAAACATTCCATGCTCATGGATAGGAAGAATCAATATCATGAAAATAGCCATACTGCCCAAAGTAATTTATAGATTCAGTGTTATTCCCATTAAACTGCCATTAGCATTCTTCACAGAATTAGAATAAACTATTTAACAATTCATATGGAATCAAAAAAAGAACCCAAATATCCAAGACAATCCTAAGAAAAGTTAACAAAGCTGGAGGCATCACGCTGCCTGACTTTAAACTATACTACAAGGCTACAGCAACCAAATAGCATGGTACTGGTACAAAAACAGATACATAGACCAATAGAACAGAATAGAGAACTCAGAAATAAGACTGTACACCTGCAACCATCCCATCTTTGACAAATCTGACAAAAACAAGCAATGGGAAAAGGATTCCCTATTTAATAAATGGTGCTGGGAGAACTGGCTAGCCACATGCAGAAAACTGAAACTGGTTCCCTTCCTCAGACCTTATACAAAAATTAACTCAATATAGTTAAAGACTTAAGTGTAAAACCCCAAACTATAAAAACCCCGGAAGAAAATCCAAGCAATACAATTCAGGACATAGGCACGGGCAAAGATTTCATGATGAAAACACCAGAAGCAATTGCAATAAAAGCAAAAATTGACAAATAGGATCTAATTAAAGAGTTTCTGCACAGGAAAAGAAACTATCATCTGAGTCGACAGACAACCTAGAGAATGGGAGAACATTTTTGCAATCTATCCATTAGACAAAGGTTTAATATCCAGAGTCTGCAAGGAACTTTAACAAATTTACAAAAAAATAATAATAAAAAAAAAAACATTAAAAACCACTTTTTAAAGCCAGATGCAGTGGCTTACACCTGTAATCCCAGCACTTTGGGAGGCTGAGGTGGGCAGATCTCTTGAGGTCAGGAGTTCGAGACCAGCCTGGCCAATGTAGTGAAAGCCTGTCTCTACTTAAAATACAAAAATTAGCTGGGCATGGTGGTGCGTGCCTATAGTCCCAGCTACTCAGGAGGCTGAGGCAGGAGAATTGCTTGAACCTGGGATGTGGAGGTTGCAGTGAGCTGAGATGGAGACCGTGCCATTGCACTCCAGCCTGAGCAACAGAGCGAGACTCTGTCTCAAAAAAATAAAAAAATAAAAAGTGGGCAAAGGACATGAACAGACACTTCTGAAAATAAGACATTCACGCAGCCAACAAACATGAAAAAAAGCTCAACATCACTGATCATTAGAGAAATGCAAATCAAAATCACAATAAGATACCACCTCATGCCAGTCAGAATGGCAATTATTAAAAATCTCAGAAATAACAGATGCTGGCAAGGTTGCAGAGAAAAAGGAATGCTTTTATACTGTTGGTGAGGTATAAATTAGTTCATCCATTGTGGGAGACAGTGTGGTAATTCCTCAAAGATCTAGATAGAGGTAGAAATATCATTTGACCCAGCAAGCCCATTACTGAGTACATACCCAAAGAATATAAATCATTCTATTATAAAGATACATGCATGCATATGTTCATTGCAGCACTATTCATAATAGCAAAGACATGGAATCAACCAAAATGCCCATCAGTGATAGACTGGATAAAGAAAATGTGATACATATGTACCATGGAATACTACGCAGCCATAAAAAGGAACAAGGTCACGTCCTTTGCAGGGACATGGATGGAACTGGAAGCTGCTACTCTCAGCAAACTAGTGCAGGAACAGAAAATTAACATCACATGTTCTCACTTATAAGTGGGAGCTGAATGATGAGAACACATGGACACATGGTGGGGAACAACACACACTGGAGCCTGTCAAGTGGGTGAGGAGGGAGAGCATCAGGAAGAATAGCAAATGGATGCTGGGCTTAATACCCAGGTGATGGGTTGATCTGTGCAGCAAACCACTGTGGCACACATTTACCTATGTAACAAACCTGCACATCCCGCACATGTACCCTGGAACTTAAAAGTTAAAGGAAAAAACAAAACAAAACAAAACAAAAAACAACAACAAAAAATTAACCCCTTATCACTTGTATAGTTCACAAATATTTTCTCCCATTCCATAGGTTGTCTTTTCATTGCATTGTATTCTTTGCTGTGCAGAAGTTTTTTGGACTGATGTAGTTCAACATGTCTATTTTGCTTTTGTTGCCTGTGCTTTTGGTGTTATATCCAAGAAATCTTGCCAAGACCAACATTATGAAGCTTTCCCCCATGTTTTCTTCTAGGTGTTTTCAGTTCCAAGTCTTACATTTATATCTTTAATCCATTTTTAATTGATTTTTGTTTGTTGTATAAGAGTCCAATTTCATTCTTTTGTCTGTGGATGTCCAGTTATCCCAGCACCATTTGTTGAAGAGATCATCCTTTCTCTATTACATATTCTTAGTACCTGTGTTGAAGATCAGTTGACCGTCTATGCATTGGTTTATTTCTAGACTCTCTATTCTGTTTCATTGGTCTATATGTTGGTCTTTATGCTAGTACCATACTGGTTTAATTACTGTAGCTTTATAACATATTTTGAAATCAGGCATGGTAATGTCTCCATCTTTGTTCTTTCTTCTCAAGATTGTCTTCAGCTATTCAGGGTCCCTCATGGTTCCATAACAATTTTAGGGCCAGGCGTGGTAGCTCATGCCTGTAATCCCAGCACTCTGGGAGACTGAGGTGGGTGGATCACGAGGTCAGGAGCTGGAGACCATCCTGGTTAACATGGTAAAACCCCATCTCTACTAAAAACACAAAAAAATTAGCCGGGTGTGGTGACAGGCACCTGTAGTCCCAGCTACTGGGAGGCTGAGGCAGAATGGCGTGAACCCAGGAGGTGGAGCGTGCAGTGAGCTGAGATCATGCCACTGCACTCCAGCCT
>NW_016830154.1:0-1516 GCF_001698545.2 Rhinopithecus bieti
GTTTGCTAACAATCTGTTCGTGGAATCTGCAAAGTGATATTTAGGAGCCCATTGGGGCCCATGGTGAAAAGGAAATATCCTAAGATAATAACTGGAGAGAAGCTTTCTGAGAGATTGCTTTCTGTTGTGTGACTTCATCACAAAGAGTTCCACCCTTTCCTTCAAGGAACAGTTTGCTAACACTGTTTTCGTGGATTTAGCAAAGTGAGATTTGGGGGCTCTTTGAGGGCTAGGGTGAAAAGGAAATATGCTAAGATAAAACTGGAAACAAGCCTTCTGAGAAACTGCATTGCGATATGTGAATGCAACTCACAGAATTACACGTTTCTCTTCAGTGATCAGTTTGCTAACACAGTTTTCTTGAAATCTGCAATGGAATACTTCATAGCGCAATGAAGCTTACGTTGACAAAGGAAATATCCTCAGATGAAAACTAGAGGGAAGTTCTCTTAGAAACATCTTTGTGATGTGTGAAATCATCTCACACAGTTACACTAATATTTCATGGAGCAGTGCATTAACACTGCCTTGAGGAATCTGAGAAGGGCTACATTGGATTACATTGAGGCCTCCGCTGATAAAGGAAGTATCCTCAGTTAAAAACGTGAATGCAGCTTTCTGAAAAACGTCTTTGTCATCTGTGAATTCATCTCACAGAGTTATAACTTAGTCCTCAGGAAGCAGTTTCTTAACATTTTCCGTGGAGTCTTCAAAGAGATATTTGGGAGCCCCCTGGGTCCCATTGTGAAAAAGGAAATATCCTCAGATAATAGCTAGAGAGAAGCTTTCTGACACATTGCTTTCTGATGTGTGACATCATCACACAGAGTTCCACCCTTCCCTTCTTGGAACAGTTTGCTAACACTGTTGTCGTGGATTCTGCAAAGTGATATTTGGGAGCTAACTGAGGGCTATGGTGAAAAAGGAAATATCCTCAGATTAAAACTGGAAAGAAGCCTTCTGAGAAACTACGTTGCGATGTGTGAATGCAAATCACAGAATTGTTTCTCTTCAGTGATCACTTTGCTAACACAGTTTTCTTGAAATCTGCAATGGGATACTTCTTAGCGCTATGCTGCTGCTGGTGACAAAGCAAATATCCTCAGATCAAAAACTGAAAGATGCTTTCTGAAAAATTGTCTTCTGATGTGTGACTTCATCTCTCATAGTTACACCACTATTTGTTGGAGCCGTTTCCTAGGACTGTTTCCGTGGATTCTGAGAAGTGATATTTCGGTAAGGTTTGACGAGTAGAAGGGCAAAGGAAATATCCTCCGAGAAAAACAGGATTGAAGCTTTCTGAGAAAGTGCTTTGTGATGTGTGAATTCATTTCACAGTGTTACGCCAACCTTTCATGGGGGAATTTGCAAGCATTCATTTTGTGGAAGCTCAGAAGTGATGTCTTGGATATCGTTGAATCTCATGGTGAATAAGGAAGTATCCTCAGACAAACCTGCAGAGAAGTCTTCTCAGAAACTTCTTTGTTGTGGGTGTATTCAGCCCACAGAGTTCATC
>NW_016830155.1:0-1597 GCF_001698545.2 Rhinopithecus bieti
CTTCTCCTAGGGGATTCCAGAATCCCTTTTAGAGAAAAGCTTCCAAGAGGTATTCGGGAGCATAGCAACGACTATGGTGAAAAGGAAATATCCTCTGACAAAATGGAAAGAAGATTTCTGTGAAACTGCTTTGTGTTAGATACATTTATTCATCTTGCACAGTTAAAACTTTAATTATAATATGCAGTTTGGAAACTCCGTCATGCAAGGATCAGTGAAGGGACACTCGGGAACACATTCTTGCCTATGGTGAAACAGGAGATATCTTCAGATAAAAACTGGATAGAAGCTTTCTGAGAAACTACTTTGCGATGTATGCATTCCACTCAGGGTGTTATACCTCTTTTCCCACAAGGCAATGTTTGAACACTGTTCCTGTGAAACCGAAAAAGTGATATTTCGGAACGCATCGAGGACTATGGCGAATAGTGAAATATACTGAAATAAAATCGAGGAAGAAGCGTTCCAGGAATCCGTTCTCTGATAGCTGCATTCACTTCACAAAGTCAATGCTTACTATATGTTGCTCAGTTTCGAAATCTGTCTTTGAAGAATCTCTGAAGGGATATTTAGTGATGACCGGAGGCTTGTGGTGAGTGAGGAAACGGCTTCCGAAGAAACCTGCAGAAAAATGTTCTCAGCAACAGGTTTGCGATGTGTGTATTCGTGTCCTAGATTTAAACCAGTCTTTGGATTGCGCAGCTTGAAGTGATTGTTTTTGTGGAATCTGAGGAAGGACATTTGGGAATGATCCTTAGAATATGGAGAGAGAAATATCGTCAGGTAAATTCCAGAAGGAAGCTTTCTGTGAAACTGCTCTGTGTCGTCTTAATTCCTCTCATTCCGATAAGCCCCTCTTTTCATTGAGCAGTTTTCTAGACCTGTGCATGTTTAGTGTGTGATGGGATAATCGGGAGCACTTTGAGGCTAATGGTGAAAAAGGAAATATTTTCAGACTGAAACTGGAGAGAAGCTTTCCAAGGAACTGCTTTGTGACGTGTGCATTCCAGTCACAATGTCATACCTCTCTTCTCATACAGCGACGGGAAACCCTTTTGGAGAAACAGGTACCAAGTGATATTCGGGAGCATTTTGATGCCACTGGTGAAAAGGGAAATAGCCTGACACAAAAACTGGAGAGAAGCTTTCTAGGAAACTACTCTGTGATATGTGTAGTCATCTCTCATAGATAAAGCTTTCTTCACATTACACAGCTGGGAAACTGTCATGGATGGAACCACGATGGTAACTTCGGGATCACATTCCGGAATATGGTGAAAAGGAAATATCTTCAGATAAAACTGGAAAGAAGCTTTCTGAGAATCTGCTTTTTGCTATGTTTATTCATCTCACATAGATGAAGCTTTCTTTACATTACACAGCTTGGAAACTCCCTCGTGGATGGATCTCCGATGGTATATTTGGGATCACATTCGGGCCTATGGTGAAATAGGAAATATAGTCAAATAAAAATTGGAGAGAAGCTTTCTGAGAAACTGCTTGGTGACGTTAGCATTCTTCTCAGGGAGTTTTAACTTTCTTCTCATAAGACAGAGTTTGAGCATGGTTATTGTAAAACCAAAAGAGTGATATTCGG
>NW_016830156.1:0-2661 GCF_001698545.2 Rhinopithecus bieti
TCCCTTCCCTTCCCCTTGTCTCTTCTTTGAGACAGGGTCTCACTGTGTCACCTAGGGTGGAGTACGATGGCATGAGCTCAGCTCACTGAAGCCTCCACCTCCTGGGCTCAGGTGATCCTCCTACTTCAGCCTGTGGAGTAACTGAGACTACAGGCACACACCACCACATCAGGCTAAATTTTGTGGGGTTTTTTGTTTTTTTTTTTGTAGAGACAGGGTCTTACCATGTTGCTCGGGCTGGTCTCAAACTCCTGGGCTCAAGCCATCTGCCGGCCTCAGGCTCCCAAAGTGTTGGGATTAGAGACGTGAACCACTGTTCCCAACCTGTGCTTTTTTCCTGAACCTTTGAATTCTCAAGTTGCAGACAAGATGCCCCACTACTCCTTAATACTTCAATATATATTTCTTAGAAACAAGGTTTCTACGTAACCACAGTACAACTATCCACATCAGGGCATTCACGTTGACACAACGTTACTGCTTCATCCATGGTCTCCTCCTCACATTTCAGCAGTTGTCCCAGTCTTGCTCGTTTGTTTGTTTGACTGTTTGAATAGCTCTAGGATCACCGGTTGCATTTAGTTGTCATGTCTCTTTGGTCTCCTTCAACCCAGAAGACTAATTGAGTCTGTCTTTCATGACCTTGACTTTTTTTTTTTTTGAGACGGAGTCTCACTCTGTTGCCCAGGCTGGAGTGCAGTGGCGCGATCTCGGCTCACTGCAACCTCCACCTCCTGGGTTCACGCCATTCTCCTGCCTCAGCCTCCTGAGTAACTGGGACTACAGGCGCCGCCACCATGCCCGGCTAATTTTTTGTATTTTTGGTAGAGACAGGGCTTCACCGTGTTAGCCAGGATGGTCTCGATCTCCTGACCTTGTGATCCGCCCGCCTCGGCCTCCCAAAGTGTTGGAATTACAGGCGTGAGCCACCGTGCCCGGCCGACCTTGACATTTTTGAAGAGTATTGGCCAATTACATTCTGGAATTTCCCTCAGTTTGGGTTTGTCTGATGTTTCCTCATGATTTATGATTCATACAGAAGTGGTCCTGTGTTCCCAGGAATTCATATCAGGAGGCACAGAATGCCAATTTATCCCAAAACTTGTGATGCTCTTTTTTTTTTTTTTTTTTTTTTGAGACAGAGTCTCACTCTATTCCCCAGGCTGGAGTACACTGGTGTGATCTCCACTCACTGCAGCCTCTGCCTCCCGGGCTCAAGAATTCTCCTGCCTCAGTCTCCTGAGTAGCTGGGACTACAGGTGCCCACCACTGTGCCTGGCTAATTTTTGTATTTTTTTTTTTTTTTTTTTTTAGCAAAGACAGGGTTTCACCATGTTGGTCAGGATGGTCTCGAACTCCTGACCTCAGGTGATCTGCCAACCTTGGCTTCCAAAAGTGCTGGGATGACAGGCGTGAGCCACCGCACCCGGCCTATGATGTTTGTTTTTGTTACTTGGTGTAGATGTCGTCTCTACCAGGTATCTCTATTTATGAATAAGTGTTGGGAGAAACCTTGAAACTTTATCAATATCCTTTTCCTCATCTTCCACTTATCGAGTAATTTATTACTAAGATGATTGACAAATGATGATTTTTCTTTCTTTCTTTCTTTTTTTTGAGACAGAGTCTTCCTCTGTGGCCCAGGCTGGAGTGCAGTGACACAATCTCGGCTCACTGCAACCTTCGCCTCCTGGGTTCAAGTGATTCTCCTGCCTCAGCCTCCCAAGTAGCTGGGATTACAGGTGCGTGCCACCACGCCCAGCTAATTATTTTGTATTTTTAGTAGAGATGGGGTTTCACCATGTTGGCCAGGCTGGTTTGGAACTCCTGACCTCAAGTCATCTGCCCACCTCGGCCTCCCTAGATGCTGAGATTACAGGCATGAGCCACCGCGCCCGATCAAATGGTGATTTTTCTAGCTACATCATTTCTTCTGCGTTTATCAGTTGGCATTCTACTTTAAGAAAAGCTTTCACTTCTCCCCCGTACATCTATGTCAGCATCGACTCACAGATTTTTATATTTCATTTAGTAGGTTGTAGGCATCACTATCTCTTTTATTTTTACTTTATTTTGGAATAAATGTATACCTACAGGAAAATTTCATGAATAGTACGAATTTCTTATGTTCCCCTTCACCCACCTTCCCTTGATGTTGACATCTTATATAACCTCAGCAGAGCTGTCAAAACTGGCAAGTTAACATTGGTACGATGCTATTTAATAACCTGCACACTGTGTTTCAACTTCACCAGTTTTTCCATTAGTCTGTTTTTCCTTCCAGGATTCGTTGTTGTTATTTTAGTTCTCAAATTGTCCCTAACTTGGCCAGTGGGAGCCTCTTTAAGCTGGCTCTTCATCCTTTTTACATGCCGCTATCATTTTTTGAGCACCTCCTTCCTCTCTGGCACAACAAAATATACCAGGCTTATCCTGTACTTTTGTATCCCAGCCCTGGAGTCATCCATTTCCCCAGGCATTTCTTGTTCCTTTGGTGGAAAATGACATTTAGAAACCAAGTGTACTCCTTGCTGTTCGGTGTCATTGCTTCCAGATTGCCTTGGCTGAGAGAGCTAAGAAATGTATGTGTGTAAACATATGTGTGTATGCATCTATGGCTCTGTGTGCACCTGCTTCTACATATATTCATCTATGGCTGTG
>NW_016830157.1:0-1398 GCF_001698545.2 Rhinopithecus bieti
ACATAAATATTACTTATAATGTAAATATCTTCAAAATGCAAAATATAATGTAAAAATCTTCAAAATGCATTACATGATGAGTTTACATTTGTAAGTTATTAAATCAATATCAGATCAAAATCTTCACATTAAAAAATTAAGCATGCAGACTTCCAACATATATAACATAATAGTGGATGATAGTAAAGTATTTCTAAAATTATTTTAGCTTTGCTTCCGAATTTTATTTGTTAATTTGTATTTATATGCAAATTTTCATCTACTAGGTATACTTAGGCTTATTTGGAAAAAGGCATAACTGAAATTTTATAGAACATATTTACATATATTAATAATCCATCTCATTTACCTCTTAAACATCAATTTATAGAAAGAAATGCATAGGTACAATAATCACTGAAAATTTTCTGTGTGTAAAAGTACTGAAAAAGTCCAACGGTCTAATTTTTATTGGAATGTAATAGTTACATTACACTCGAGGCTATTAAGCATGCATTCCTTAACCTAAATAAGTGTTCAAAATGACGAGATTTAATTTTCATAGGAGCAGAGACCAATCAATATTATGATACTTATTTTTCTTAAACTATTTCTCAAAACCCCTAAACCTTAACATGATGTTCACTCCTAAAGTGACAAATACAGAAAATCAGTAGGTTCTTGAAATATGCTACCAACAATCCTGTTCAGAAATGAAAGGCCAATACCATATTAAAGAAAAAAAAAATGAAGCCACAAATAAGTAACAGAATTATAGCAGGCCCTACAGTATTGTAGAAGCTCAATACTCGACTGCTCTGCTGCTGGAACAACTCCAGAGAGAGTTAACCTGGTGTGATAAAAGACTTGACAAAGCAATTCTGACTGTGCAGCAATGCTAAGTTGTGGACTAATACAAGAACAGGAGGCCCAATTGCTGTCTTTCACCACGCACAATTTACACATGGCTTTATCAATAGCCTTAGTGCTGAATACAGAACACACTCTATTTGGCTTTCAGTCAATTAAGCTTTAAGCTGTCAGCAAACAAGACTTTTAAGTTAATTTTGAATCACCACGAATCAAGTTGAAGGTTGTGAAAGGGCGGCTCACATGCCGGCATGAAAAAAGGCAGTTTAATTGCCTCTGAATAGCTATTATATGCTGCAATTGGCCTATTGAATCTTAGATGATCTATTTATTTATCAAAGTGCAACCATCAAAGATTAGAAAAGAATGAATAATATAAACTGTACTTTCGCTGTTTCACAAAATTGATGTCTTTTACAAAAGTATTTAAAATTCATATTTTTAAAGCAGATTTTTTAATGTAAAACATTTGTGAAATAGCAAAACAAAGTAGTCAACATAGAAATAGAGCAATTGTATTTCTAGAAAAACAAAGATGTTTTTTGAAAG
>NW_016830158.1:0-1601 GCF_001698545.2 Rhinopithecus bieti
TATATATCTTTTATCTTAACTCCATGCTCACCAGGAAAATTTCTGATTTTTCATTTGATTTGCCAGATAATCGGATACCAGAAAGGGATGGGTGTATGGAGTTCTCTGATAAATCTACACAAGCGTTTGTTTCTCTGAAAGTGCATAGTTCCCACTGGGAATAAATTCATGGATTAAGAGAAGAGCTCCGAGACAACCCATGTCCAAACTGAAACTTATCATGCAATAAAAGTGGAACCACAAGTCATTATGAAAGAAACAGATTGTGTAGATGTTGGAAAACTGGTTCACCATATGGAAGAAAATAAAACATAATCCACATCTAACATCACATATGGAACCTAGACCGTTTAAAGACCTAAATGTGAATGGTAAAACTATAAAGTTCACAGATTAAAAATACAGACCAGTATATTTGTAATTTAGAGGCAAAGAATAATTTTTTATTTTTATTTTTTATTTTTTATTTTTTTGACACGGAGTCTCGCTCTGTGGCCCAGGCTGGAGTGCAGTGGCGCGATCTCGGCTCGCTGCAAGCTCCGCCTCCCGGGTTCACGCCATTCTCCTGCCTCAGCCTCCGAGTAGCTGGGACTACAGGAGCCCGCCATGACGCCAGGCTAGAATAAATTTTTAAACAATATTTTAAAAGCACAATGAGAAATCAGTTTACATGGAGTAGCTGGTTTCTCAGGGAGTATGTAAGAAGAGGGTGTTCACTGAAGAAATGTATACGGTGCTGGGGAGTAGGAAGCAACCCGGGTGCCACCACTGAGAGAGAGAATAGGTTGCTGCGTGCGGTGGCTCACGCCTATAATCTCAGCACTTTGGGAGGCCGGGGTGGATGGATCACCTGAGGTCAGGAGTTTGAGACCACCCTGGCCATCATGTTAAAACCCTGTCTCTACTAAAACTACCAAAATTAGCCGAGCGTGGTGGCAAATGCCTGTAATCTCAGCTACTAGTGCCTGGCTAATTTTTTGTATTTTTAGTAGAAACAGGGTTTCACCGTGTTAGCCAGGATGGTCTCGATCTCCTGACCTTGTGATCTGCCTGCCTTGGCCTCCCAAAGTGCTGGGATTACAGGCGTGAGCCACTGCACCCGGCCTGTTTATTAGTTTTCTTGTAATTTCTTTGTTCTTTTCTTTTTCTTTTTTTTTTTTTTTTGAGATGGAGTCTTGCTCTGTCATCCAGGCTGGAGTACAGTGGGGTGATCTCAACTCACTGCAACTTCTGCCTCCAGGGTTCAAGCAATTCTCCTGCCTCGGCCTCCTAAGTAGCTCTGGGACTACAAGCATGCTCCACCACACTTATTTTTGTATTTTTAGTGGAGATGGGGTTTCACCATGTAGGCCAGGCTAGTCTTGAACTCCTGACCTCAAGTGATCTGCCTGCCTCAGCCTCCCAAAGTGTTGGGATTACAGGCATGAGTGACCTTGCCCAGCCAGTTTTATCGTGATTTCTTATAGATGTCCTGATAAAATTCAGTCTCAGAACTCGCAAAGCTTAATCAGAGCCTGCATGCACCTGGAGACCCATCAAACCCTGCTGCTATAAGTAAGCCTAGTCCACGAACATCATGTCTCTTTCTTTTCTTTTTTTTT
>NW_016830159.1:0-670 GCF_001698545.2 Rhinopithecus bieti
GATGGATGGATGGATAGATAGATAGATAGATAGATAGATAGATAGATAGATAGATATCCTATTGATTCTGTTTCTCTGGGAAACTCTAATACATAGAAACCAGCAAATGCAGAGACCCCCAAGGGAAGATATACAGACTTCGCTCTGTTTGAGGACCTGAAAATACAGCACAGAGGAAATGGTGTGGAGGGAGCTGTGGAATGAAAATAGTCCAGCACATTTTGATGCCATCTAGTAGCTGACACATACAGGAACTACCCAGGAGAGCCCTGTGGTTAAGAAAGTAGGCCCCAGCACTAGAAGACTGGGTGGGAAGAAAATACGTGGGTTCAAATCCCATCTTTGCCACTTACTAGCTGTGCTAGCTAAGATTCAATTTTCTAACATCAAAAGTAGCAAAGGGTTATTGCATTTGTAGACTACATGAGTTCAACAATGTTAGGTACTTAGTATCTGTCACATTGTGCTCAGCAAATATTAGCAGTCTTAACATGAAACAACCCAACACATAATTTTCTCTCTTTATGTTGCTTCCTGTTTTTCTTTTTTTGGGGGGGGGCGGGCACAGTGGCTAATGCCTTAATTTTTTTTCCCCCATCAATTCGTCATTTATATCAGGTATAACTCCCAATGCAATCCCTCCCCCCGCCCCCCCCCAAGATAGGCCCCG
>NW_016830160.1:0-1400 GCF_001698545.2 Rhinopithecus bieti
GGTATAAGTCCCTGAGTGGAATGCATACATCACAAAATAGTTTCTCAGAAACCTTCTATCCAGTTTTTATCCAAAGATATCTCCTCTTTCACCATTGGCCTGAATGTGCTCCCGAATGTCCCTTCGCGGATCCATGCATGAAGGAATTTCCAAACTGCATAATATAAGAAGAGTTTTTACTATGCGAGATGAATAAATATATCTAACACAAAGCAGTTTCACAGAAATCTTCTTTCCAGTTTTGTCTGAGGATATTTCCTTTTCACCATATCAGTCCCTATACTCCCTAATGTCTCTTGGTAGCTTTTTCTGCAAAAGGGATTTCGGAATTGTCTAGAAGAAGAAAGGTATATTTCTGTGAGGGAAATGCACACATCACAAAGCAGCTCCTCAGAAAGCTTCTCTCCAGTTTCTATCTGAAGACGTTTCCTTTCTCCCCATAAGCCTCAAGGCACTCCTGAATATCCATTCGCAGTCTAAACAAAAACAGTGTTAGGATACTGCCCAATGAAAAGAGAAGCGTAACTGTGTGAGTGGAACTCATGTATATAGAGCAGATTCACAGAAAGCTTCCTTCTGGTTTCTCTCTGAGGTTATTTCTTTTTCAGGATATCCTAAAGAGCGTTTCCAAATGTCCTTTCTCAGATTCCACAGAAACAGTGATTTCACACTGCTCAATCCAAAGAATGATTTAACTCTATGAGATGAATACAAACATCACAAAATAGTTGCACAGGAAGCTTCTCTAAAATTTAGATAGAAGACATTTCCTTGCTCAACACAGACCTCCCGTTGCCACTTACTATCCACTCGCAGAATCCTCAAAGACCGACATTCAAACTGGGAAATGGTGAGAAAGCTTTAACCCTGTGAAAAGAATGGACAGGTCAGAGAGCAGTTTCTTCGAGTGCTTCTTTCTGCTTTTTATTGGATGACGTTTCACTTCTTTGTATAATCTTCAATATGCTCCGAATATCACTCTTTTGGTTTTTCAGGAACTGTGTCCACACTGCACCTTATGAGAAGAAAGGTATAACTTTTTGAGTGGAATGCACACGTCACCAAGCAGTTTCTCAGAGAGCTTCTCTCCAGTTTCTATCTGACTATATTTCCTATTTGACCATAGGAACGAATGTGATCCCAAATATCCCTTCGTAGATCCATCCACGAGGAAGTTTCCAAGCTCTGTAATGTTACGAAAGTTTCATGTATGTGAGATGAATAATCACAGCAAAAAGCAGAATCACAGAAAGCTTCTTTCCAGTTTTTATCTGAAGATTTCTCCTTTTTCACCATAGTCCTGAATGTGCTCCCTAACGTCCTTTCGTGGATCCGTCCATGACAGTTTCCAAGCTGCCTAATGTAAAGAAATCTTTGTCTATGTGAGATGATTACACATA
>NW_016830161.1:0-670 GCF_001698545.2 Rhinopithecus bieti
TAGCTCACCAGGAAGATGCAATAATTGTATGCATCTAAGAACTGCGAAAGGAAAATAAATCTTAGGACCCCAAAATCACTAAGCCGAAAGGAAGAGTCAAGCTGGAAACTGCTTAGAGCCAACCTGCCTCCCATTCTATCCCTTTAAAAAAGATTACTACTAAGATTTTAAAAACAAGCTACGGCCAGGCACGGTGGCTCACGCCTGTAATACCAGCACTTTGGGAGGCTGAGGCGGGTGGATCACGAGGTCAGGAGTTCAAGACCAGCCTGGCCAAGATGGTGAAACCCTGTCTCTACTAAAAATACAAAAAATTAGCCGGGCGTGGTGGCAGGTGCCTGTAATCCCAGCTACTTGGGAGGCTGAGGCAGAGAATTTCTTGAACCCCGGAGGCAGAGGTTGCAGTGAGCCAAGACCGTGCCACTGCACTCCAGCCTGGGCGACAGAGTGAGACTCTGTCTCAAAAAATATGAATAAATAAAAATAAAAAATGAAAACAGGCTACATACCTCCCTCACAAGGAATTTCCTTGTGAACAAAGGACAGATAGAACTCAAAGTCACCCCTCTGCTCACTGAGATAGATGCGTATCTGACCGCCTCCTTTGGAAAGGCTAATCAGAAACTCAAAAGAATGCACCCATTTGTCGCTTACCTACCTATGACTTGGA
>NW_016830162.1:0-728 GCF_001698545.2 Rhinopithecus bieti
TGAAGTCAGGTAGCGTGATGCCTCTGGTTTTGTTCTTTTGGCTTGGGATTGTCTTGGCAATGCGGGCTCTTTTTTGGTTCCATTTGAACTTTTAAGTAGTTTTTTCCAATTCTGTGAAGAAAGTTATTTGTAGCTTGATGGAAATGGCATTGAATCTATAGATTACCTTGAGCAGTATGGCCATTTTCACGATATTGATTCTTCCTATCCATGAGCATGGAATGCTCTTTCATTTGTTTGTGTCCTCTTTCAATTCCTTGAGCAGTGATTTGTAATTCTTCTTGAAGAGGTCCTTCACTTCCCTTGTAAGTTGGATTCCTAGGTATTTTATTCTCTTTGAAGCAATTCCGAATGGGGGTTCACTCATGATTTGGCTTTCTGTTTGTCTGTTATTGGTGTATAGCAATGCTTGTGATTTTTGCACATTGATTTTGTATCCTGAGACTTTGCTGAAGTTGCTTATCAGCTTAAGGAGATTTTGGGCTGAGACGATGGGATTTTCTAAATATACAATAATGTTGTCTGCAAACAGGGACAATTTGACTTCATCTTTTCCTAATTGAATGACCTTTTTTTCTTTCTCCTGCCTGATTGCCCTGGCCAGAACTTCCAACACTATGTTGAATAGGAGTGGTAAGAGGGCATCCCTGTCTTGTGCCAGTTTTCAAAGGGAATGCTTCCAGTATTTGCCCAGTGAGTATGATATTGACTGTGGGTTAGTCATAAAT
>NW_016830163.1:0-209 GCF_001698545.2 Rhinopithecus bieti
TCCTAAATATACATACACCCAATACAGGAGCACCCAGATTCACAAAGCAAGTCCTTAGAAACCTACAAAGAGACTTAGACTCCCACACAATAATAATGGGAGACTTTAACACCTCACAGTCAATATTAGACAGATCAACAAGACAGAAAGTTCAAAAGGATATCCAGGAATTGGACTCAACTCTGCATCAAGTGGACCTAATAGACATC
>NW_016830164.1:0-231 GCF_001698545.2 Rhinopithecus bieti
CAGCGTTCAGCACCCAGGAGGGTGGCCAGCAGGCATGGAGCAACCTGGCTGTCCCAGGAAAGCAGGAGTCACAGGACACAACCGGACCCAGGTAGGCATGTATATTAATTTCCTGTGGCTGTTACAGCAAATTACCAAAAATTTGGTGACTCAAAACAACAGAAATTTATTTTCTCAGGTTTGGATTCCAGAAGTCCAAAATCAGTACCACTGGGCTGAAATCTAGGTATC
>NW_016830165.1:0-1201 GCF_001698545.2 Rhinopithecus bieti
TTTGTAAGACAGAGCCTCACTCTGTCACCCAGGCTAGAGTACAGTGGTGTGATTTCGGCTCACTGAAACCTCTGCCTCCCAGGTTCAAGCTATTCTTCCACCTCAGCCTCCCGAATAGCTAGGACAACAGGTGCCTACCACCATGCCCGGCTAATTTTTGTATTTTTAGTAGAGATGGGATTTCACTTTGCTGGCCAGGCTGGTCTCGAACTCCTGACCTCAAGATCCACCCACCTAGGCCTCAAGGATTCTTAATGAAGAAATAGATCACTACAAAGTTCATGATGACTGGGTAATTATGAAGAATGAAAGAAATGTAAAAATAAAATCTTTCCTAAAATAAAAACTAAAGTTTTGAGTCTTTAGTGTGAAGATAACACTAGTATCATTAATATATTGCCAGGGAGAAGAGTTTCTAAAGGAAGTTAATTTTTAGAGGGACAGATGAGATTATTTTTATAAGTTGAGTCTGAAGATTTAACTCACATAAGATTAGAACTAAAGTGATTCCTGTGAATAAATTAGCTCTTTCAGAATAATGAGTATAGGATAAAAAAACAGAGGGTCAAGAATTGAGCCTTAAGGTATAACAGAAGAGATGGCAAAGGGGTTATTGAAAAAAGATGTTCAAGAGAGAGAAATCTGAAGAAAAAAGAGTTCTAGAAAAGCAGACAAAAGAAATCATAAGGCGTTAGCAGGTGGAACCTGAAGCAGGAAACAAGAGGTAAATACTGGGTTAAAAAAAACACACACACAGAACAAACCCTATCACATAGTGAGCCGGGCACTTACATAAATAACTCATTCAATGTTACACCTCAGTTATTAAAATACTATTCACAATTTATGGATAAGAAAATTATAAAGGTAAGAAATCTGTCTAAAGTCCCAGGTCTAATTTAAGCAGAGAAATGTGATAATGGGTCTGTCTCAAGCTAAAAGTTGTTTTCCCCAATAAATCATTCTGCTTAGTTGTTTTTCCTTAAATAATTACTTTCCTGCCATTTTTCCCTTATCTTTAAAATGAGGCTATCTCATACAAGTGACAACTCTGTAAATTCTATAGCACCATACAAAATTGTATCATTTATTTAACACAATGCCAAATGCAAGGGGAAGGAGGGAAAGTATTATTTGGGTCGTAAGACATTAACTTCAGTTAACTGAAGTTAGTTCTAACAGAAATAATAATAATAACAAT
>NW_016830166.1:0-3081 GCF_001698545.2 Rhinopithecus bieti
AAAAAAAATCCCAGCCCAGAACTCCTCAAGGAAGTTGATCTTTCTCTGCTGCAAACCCTTCTTTCTCAGTGTTTTGATCCATTACTGTGCAGTGGGCACACAAACCTGTTGGTTTTATAACAAGACAAGAGAGTAAATCAAATATATAGTATTCTAATACTTGAACATAGCTGTAGACTTAATTAATTTGGAAGATTAGTGGAGGTTGAGTCAGGAAGGGATCTTTCTTGGTTTTTCACCATGAGAAACTTGTTGAGTTTCTGAAAGTAAAACCCCAAGAAGTATGGAAGTCACTGTAAGACTGTTACCCTTAGAGGCTTCTTACTTTCCGTATAATCTACACTCAATCCCCAGCAATTCAAGGGAATCAAAATTTTTTAATTTTATATGCAGCATTTTCTCCTCTGTAAGTCCACTATAAAAAAAATTAGATTAATTTATAGAATTTTACTTGCAGAACTTTTTTACTTATTTTGATACATAACATGTCATTTATGTGTAAATGAGTTAAAAATTAAAGTTTTCTGGTTTCCATAAACTTATTTTGGAAAAAATATAGGCTTAGAGACAAAATGTGATGACAATAAGGTGTCACCATATACCCTACACCCAGTTTCCCCTATTATTTACATCTTACACTAGTGTATATTTGTTACAATTAATGAACCAATATTGATTCATTATTATTAATTAAAGTTTACATATTATTCAGATTTTCTTACTTTTTCTTAGTTTTAAACTAACATCCTTTTTATGTTCCATGATCCCATCCAGAATCCCATATCACATGTAATGATGATGTCTCCTTACACTCCTCTTCGCTGTGCAGTCAAGATACTCTTTGTTTGATGATATTGACAATTTTGAGGAGTAAAGTTCAAAATAAAGTTTTTCAAAGTAAAACTGTTTTTTAGAATGTCTATCAATTAGGATTTCTTTCATGTTTCTCTCATGATTAGACTGGTATTATGTATTTTTGAGAAGAAGACTACAAAGATTAAATGCCACTTCATCACATCATTACAAAGGTACTATTAACATGCCTTATCACTATTGATGTTCACTTTTATTACCTGACCAAAGTAGTATTTTTCAGGTTTCTCCACTGCAGTTAATATTTTTACCCAATTATACATACTGTACTTTTTGGATTGATGTCACTATGCAAATACAATAAGTAAAATGTAAAACTAGGTAAGTTGGATTTCATAAAATTAAAACTTTTTTTTTTTTTTTGCTGCAAATGGCACTTCAAAAAAGTAAAAATGCAACTCAGAATAGGAGAAAGTATTTGCAAATCATATATCTGATAAGAGATTAATATACCTAATATATAAAGAACATGTACAATGCAATAATAAAAGACAACCAATTAAAATAGAATTACAACCACTATGAGATATGATCTTTACATAAACTTGAAAATTAAAATAAAAAAGGCAGATAATAACAAGTTTTGATGAGTATGTGAAAAATTGGAACCCTCATTCATTGCTAGTTGGAATATAAAATGGTACAGTTAATTTGGAAAACTTGTACTATTTCTGAAAATGTTAAACATACTCTTACCATATTACCCAGTAATTTCACTCTTTGGTATATACAAAAGAGAAACAAAAACATATATCTACACAGAAATTTGTATATGAATGTGGAGAGCAGCATTTTTCACAATAGCTGTAAAATGGTAACAACCTAACTATCCATTAAATGATGAATGCATAAACAAATGTGGTATATTCATACAATGAAATATTATTTAGCTATGAAAAGTAATGAAGTACTGATTCATGCTGCAATACAGAAAGATCTTGAAAACACTAGGTGAAAGAAGCCAATCACAAAAAGTTATATATTTTGATGCTTTCATTTATATGAAACATCCAGAATAGGAAGATATACAGAGACAAAAGTAAGCTAGCAGTGTTTTAGGGGGGTAGGGTATGGGGACTAACTACTAGTGGGCATCAGTGTTTTCTTTTTTGAAGTGATAAAATTCTTCTAAAATTAAATTGTGTTGATGATTGCCAAATTTTTTGAACATGTTAAAATATTTAATATTTAGTTATATACTTTAAATCAGTAAGTTTGTAACATTTGAATTATGCCTCATTACAGCTATTTAAACAAGAAAATAGAAGAAAGGGTGAAGGGACAAAACAAAGACAGAAGGAAGAAAGGCTGTTTCTTGAGCACACAATATGAGCCATATATGATGCTGGATATTTCCCATAACATTCATAATGCTCATGACAAACAATAGATTTTGCTACCTTTCATTTATGCAAAAGAAGATTGAGTCTTAGAGAAGTTAAATGACTTTTTAAAGGCTACTAGATAGCATATGATAAAATTGTGGTTCACACTAAGGTCCCATGAATAACAAAACTAATGATCTTTCAACCACACAGGTGCATGAATTATTTCACCAACATGAACTGAGTATAAAGAAATTCACTTGGCTGGGCACAGTGGCTCACGCCTGTAATCCTAGCACTTTGGGAGGCTGAGGCAGGTGGATCACCTGAGGTCAGGAGTTTGAGACCAGCCTGTCCAACATGGTGAAATCGCCTCTCTACTACAAAAACAAAAATTAGCTGGGTATGGTGACGGACCTCTGTTATCCCAGCTACTCGGGAGCCTGAACCCAGGAGGTGGAGATTTCAGTGGGCTGAAATTGCACCATTGCACTCCAGTCTGGAAGATCAATTTGATACACTGAAAAGTTTTATTCAATAAGTAAAAATGTTGGGAGATGAAAGGAAGTATTGAAACAGCAGATAATGTAGATACATTTTAAAAAGGTATTTTGATTTGTGGAATGCATAATGATCATATTGCTTGGTTTACCCCAAATAAAAAATAAGTAAATTATTTTCTGGGACTATGTGAACTCCTACTGCTTCTGAGAATTACAGTTATCAAGAAATACTCATTTCAACTTTAGAAACATGTTAGTGGTGTCAGACAAGATCTTGAAAATATTATTTTGATTTCAGCTTGTATAAGAGAGTAAAAATATAGAGATATTGGTCATTTTAAAGTGGGTGTGATTATTTTTATAATTAAATTAAAAATACT
>NW_016830166.1:7381-8764 GCF_001698545.2 Rhinopithecus bieti
CAATATTCTATCTTCTGCAGCCTCTGCTGCTTATACTCAAGCAAACAGGGTCTGGAGTGGACCTCAAGCAGTCTCCAGCAGACCTACAGTTGAGGGACTTGACTGTTAGAAGGAAAACTAACAAACAGGAAGGACACCCACACGACAACCCCATCAGTACATCACCATCATCAAAGACCAAAGGCAGATAAAACCACAAAGATGGAGAAAAAGCAGGGCAGAAAAGCTGGAAATTCAAAAAATAAGAGTGCATCTCCCCCTCCAAAGGAATGCAACTCATCACCAGCAACGAATCAAAGCTGGATGGAGAATGACTTTGATGAGTTGAGAGAAGAAGGCTTCAGTCCATCAAACTTCTCAGAGCTAAAGGAGGAATTACATACCCAGCACAAAGAAACTAAAAATCTTGAAAAAAGAATGGAAGAATAGATAACTAGAGTAATCAATGCAGAGAAGGCCATAAATGAACTGACAGAGGTAAAAACCATGACATGAGAACTATGTGAAAAATACACAAGCTTCAGTAACAGACTCGATCAACTGGAAGAAAGAGTATCAGTGACTGAGCATCAAATGAATGAAATGAAGCAAGAAGTCTAAAGAAAAAAGAAGAAAAAGAAATGAACAGTGTCTTCAAGAAGTATGGGATTATGTGAAAAGATCTAATGTACATCTGACTGGGGTGCCTGAAAGTGAGGGGAAAATGGAACCAAGGGGAAAACACTCTTCAGGATATCATCCAGGAGAACTTCCCCAACCTAGTAAGGCAGGCCAACATTCAAACTCAGGAAATATACAGAACGCCACAAAGATACTCCTCAAGAAGAGCAACTCCAAGACACATAATTGTCAGATTCACCAAAGTTGAAATGAAGGAAAAAATGTTAAGAGCACCCAGAGAGAAAGGTCCGGTTACCCACAAAGGGAAGCCCATCAGACTAACAGCAGATCTCTCGGCAGAAACTCTCCAAGGCAGAAGAGAGTGGGGACCAACGTTCAGTATTCTTAAGGAAAAGAATTTTCAACCCAGAATTTCATATCCAGCCAAACTAATTTTGATAAGTGAAGGAGAAATAAAATCCTTTACAGATAAGCAAATGCTGAGAGATTTTGTCACCACCAGGCCTGCCTTACAGGAGACCCTGAAAGAAGCACTAAACACAGAAAGGAACAACCGGTACCAGCCATTGCAAAAGCATGCCAAAATGTCAAGAACATCGATGTTAGGAAGAAACTGCATCAACTAATGAGAAAAAAAACCAGTTAATATCACAAAGACAGGATCAAGTTCACACATAAGAATATTAACATTAAATGTAAATGGGCTAAATGGTTCAATTAAAAGACATAGACTAGCAAACTGAATAAAGAGTCAAGACCCAT
>NW_016830167.1:0-3159 GCF_001698545.2 Rhinopithecus bieti
TGGCAACTAATGATTTTCATGGCTAAAGTAATTTCTGACTCCACAATCCTTGTTAACCTTTAATATGGAGTCCCACCAACCAGAAAAAGCAGTGTTAAATTTGTTTCTTATACAGTTGAAGGTGTGAATAATTTGTTGGAGTCACTTATACAAGGTTTGGTTGATGGATTCTTTCTATCTTTAGTTTTATCTGATAATGAATACTGACATTTATTTCGGATATGAAAATGTCACAGTTCTCTTGAATTGAGTGATAGAAAATCAATACATATTCAATTTGTTTTCTATTTTAAAAGTTTTAATAGAAATTCTCATTGGCTTTTACCAGTATTCCTTTAACACTAGAAACATATTATCACTTTAATTAGAATATATTTTTTGAAAGACATACCCTGAAGTGAATACCACCTAATGAGTGAGATCTAATAACATTTTTATTTTGTCCTAAATAACATTTGTCCTAAATAACATTGTCCTAATAACATTTTTATTTTGTCAGGAATCTAAAAATACCCTAAACCCAATTTGGATTAACTTCTTCATTTCATCTGAAATCTAGATCTGTTTTGGTTGGGGTTTTCTGTGAGAATATTGACAAGAGGGTTTTGCATGAAACACAAAGTGATTGAAGAAAGATGTTGTAGGTGAATTTTTCTGGGTAGATGGAAACATGAAGCACTTGATCCATGTGACAAGAAGGGGATATGACTCTGAAGATTATCACTCAGTACAAGTTAGCAATGTTCCCCTAGAACTCTGATATGCTCTAACATGAGATATGTTTGAATTCGGTTTGAGCAGGTCCTTTCTCCATCACTTTCATATGCAAAGCAGAGCTCTCTGAGTTGTTTCCCTGCTCAATTTCCAAAATACCCCTTCAGACCTAATGACTGCATAGGGTGTACCTTTCCAAATTTTCCCCACTTATGCATTAGCTCAAAATTAAACCTAATTAACTTTTGAATCTAATTTTTCCCATGTTAATTCTGTAAATATTCACATAATGCATCTGTTTACTTTTATTTTATAGAGGCAGGATTTCACTCTGTTGCCCAAGCTGGAATGCAGTGGCACAAACATAGCTCACTGCAGCTTTGACCTCTTGGCCTCAAGCTATTCTTCCACCTCAGCCTCCTGAGTAGCTGCAACTAAAAGCACATGTCATGACACCCAGCTAATTATTTTTGTTTTATTTTTTATAGAGACAGAGTCTTGTTATGTTGCCCAGGCCAGTCTTAAACTCCTGACATAAAGTGATCCTCTTGCCTTGGCTTCCCAAAATGCTGGGATTACAGGCATAAGCCACTGCATCTGGCCTGTTTATTTTTCTAATGAGACTATAGTTTTATACTCTCATCATAAAATGATTTAAAGAAGAAATAAGCTAGATAAATTTCCTTTGAAGAACATGGGCAAAAAAAAAAAAAATTTAAACCGTATCTATATGCATCTTTACATTGACATTAAACTATAATTTTGTGGTAAATTTCATGATTTTGAGAAGGCTGTATAGACAGACAGAGTTGCGGTGGAGTAAAGAAATTGAAGAGTTAAGGAAATAGAATTGATAGGTTGGAGAGACTAAGGCATCTAGAGTTTTCAAGGAAGATAATTTGAAAGAATTCTGCATTGAGAGAAAACTCCAGAGGCCTATGGAAGGTTCCCTTTGAGTACTCAGTAGAATACTGATTAGTGGATGAGTGTAAGAAAACATCCCAAGGTTGGACAAATATCTACCTTAAAGGATTACAGAGGTTCTTACATAAAGATCAAGCAGATTTGTTAATAGAGTCTGTTTTCACCAGCCAGATTGGGATGTGGGGAATTAGGTAGAGGACTCAGAAGAGTCTTGCTTTTACAGTGTGGAAAAATCTCTAAATGTGGTTCTGCCAAATCTTAAAGCAACATCTGAAAGGATAAAACTTAACTGTGTGTTAAAACAAAGCTCAATATTATCTGTAGAATTACAAAGTATCCAGTACCAAAGAAGGTAAAATTTACAGTATCTAGTATCAGCAAAAAATTACAAGTCATGGCAGATCACCAGGTCAGGAGATTAAGTCCATCCTGACTAACGCAGTGAAACCCTGCCTCTACTAAAAACACAAAAAAAATTAGCTGGGTGTGGTGGCATGCACCTGTAGTCCCAGCTAGTTGGGAGGCTGAGGTAGGTGAATTGCCTGAATCTGGGAGACAGAGATTGCAGTGAGCCAAGATTGCACCACTGCATTCCAGCCTGGGAGACAGAGCGAGACTCTGTCTTAAAAAATAAAATAAAATAAATAAAAAGGCATGAAAATAAGTAGAAAGATGCAACCCGTGAGAAGAAAAGTTAACGAATGAAAACCAATCTAGACGTGACAGAGAAGTTAAAATTAGCCAACAAGAACAACAGTATAGTTATTGTAACAATATCCTATGTTCAGAGGCTAAAGAAAAGATTAAAAATGAGGAGTAAAAACATGGAAAATATAAAAGTGATCCAAAATGAACCTCTAGATATGAGAACAACGTTGTCTGAGATTTGTTTTAAAAATGCAGTGGTTGGGAACTGGAGCATATTAGATCTGTCAGAAGAAAAGATTAATGAACTTTAAGACACAGCACAACAAATTAACCAAACAGAAGAAAAAGACTCAAATAAATTAACAGAACATGAGTGATAAGTATTTTCAGTGGTCCAATATATGGATAATTGAAATCTCTGGAGTAAGAGAGAAGAGCAACAAAAATAAACATTGGCTAAAAATCTTTCCAAGTTGATGAAGTACACAAACCAATAGATGTAAGAAACTTAGTAAAGAAACATGAAAGACTTAAAAGTTAGATGGCTCTGAACCCTAAATTCACATCAAATTAGTCGCATAACCCTGTTGATGTCACTCATTTATTTGCAATATAGTTTGTTAAGACTCTTCAGGTAATTTGTCCTGTAGAGTCCTTTGCTTTGCAGAAGAGGAAAGGAGAGTTTAGGAGAGAGTTACTGGCTGAAATTATTTTTATCCTCTCAAATATTTTAAACTACTAAGTGTCTTTATCAACTGTTAAGTATGATTACATAAAATATTAAATAGAAGATGTTTTGGTTACCATGTTTGCTGACTTAATTACCATCATACTAATCTCCAGAAAAGTATAATAATTTTTTGGCCGGGCGCG
>NW_016830168.1:0-11988 GCF_001698545.2 Rhinopithecus bieti
TGAAGCTGAGGCTTACAGTGAACTCTGATCATGCCACTGCACTGCCACCTGGGTAACAGAGCAAGATCCTATCTCAAAAAATAAAATAAAATGTCTTAGAGGTTTAGCTGTCCATCCTATGCAACTGAATATCTTTGTGTAATATCCACCATGTCCTCCTGTTGTACCTCTCCCTTACTTAAGCCAGGAAGGCACTTGTCCCCTTACTAGAATATCATTGGCACATGGCCGGGTGTGGTGGCTCATGACTGTAATACCACCATGTTGGGAGGCTGGTCAGGAGTTTGAGACCAGCCTGGCCAACATGGTGAAACCTTGTCTCTACTAAAAATACAAAAATTACCCGGGTCTGGTGGTGCTGGCTTGTAAGCTGAGATCACTCCACTGCACTCCAGACTGGGCGACAGAGCAAGACTGTGTCTTAAAAAAAAAAAAAAAAAGTCAAAAAAAAAAAAAAAAAAAAAAAAAAAAAGGAAAGAAAAGAATATCATGGGCACATGTATAGAAAGTTTGTTAGGCCGGGTGTGGTGGTTCACACCTGAAATCCCAGCACTTTGGGAGGCTAAGGCAGGTGAATCTCTTGAGCCCAGAAGTTGGAGCTCCTGGGGCCAACCTGGGCAACATAGCAAGACCCTATCTCTAAAAAAAAAAAAAAAAAGTTGGATTTGATGGTGCACACCTGTAGTTCCAGCTATTCTGGAGGCTCACTAGTGTCGGGGTGGCAGGTGCGGTGAGTTTGCAGTGAGCTGAGATCACGCCACAGCACTCCATCCTGGGTGACAGAGTGACACCTAGTCTCAAAATAAAAAGTGGGTGAGGGGGGACAAAATTTGTTGTGGTGCAAGTAAATGAAGAAAGGGACATTATTAGAGTTGAGAAATAAATTGGAATATGATTTGGTACCTTTCCCACAGAAGATAAGTTTGCTAAATGTGCTGAAATTAGAAGCATTATATAAGTCACGGTGCAGTGGCTCATGCCTGTAATCCTAGCACTTTGGGAGACCTCCGAGGTGCCTGAGTCTAGGAGTTTGGGGACCAGCATGGGCAACATAATGAAACCCTTTCTGTACAAAAAATACAAAAGTTAGCTAGGCCTTTCGGATGCGACAACTGATTGTGCCACAGAGACATAACCCTAATGGCTTAGGACTCTAGGAAGACAGAATCTCCCCCGTTTATCTAGTGATCGATAATGCATGAACGCTTTAAAAGCTGGAGCAGGCGGCAGAGCGCGGTGGCTCATGCCTGTAATCTCAGCACTTTGGGAAGCTGAGGCGGGCGGATCACGAGGTCAGCTGATCGAGACCATCCTGACCAACAAGGTGAAACCTCCTTCTCTACTAAAATACAAAACATCAGCCAGGCGGGGTGGCGTGCGCCTGTATTCTCAGCTACTCTGGAGACTGAGGCATGGGAATCGCTTGAACCTGGAAGGCGGAGGTTGCAGTGAGCCGAGATCGCGCCACTGCACTCCAGCCTGGTGACAGAGCAAGACTCTGTCTCAGAAAACAAACAAACAAACAAACAAACAAACAAACAAACAAACCTGGAGCAGGCGTCCCTCAGTGGGTTCTAGCCACCAACCTTCAGATTAACAGCAGAACGCGCTAACCGATTGTGCCACAGAGACACGTAGTTTACCTCCTTCTGGGCGCTATAGGAAGGGTGCACTCACCAAACACTCCCCAACCCTCCCATCCTCAGAGCCCACCAGACAGTACAACTGTGCAAGGCCTTGGAAAACTGGAGAGATTAGAGCGGTGAATCGTGTTGGTCTCGTTGGAGACCCGCAGGTTGGGAAATTCTGGAACCAGGACAACCTTGCCCCTCACCTGCTTCAGAAGCCCCTGGAAAAGCCCCGGCTCGCGACCCGGACCTGAGCGGCCTGGGGGCCCAAGAGATGCTGAACGCCCTGTGGGCTCTCGGGATGGCTCTTCCCATTCTTTGTGGCGGCTTCACCCAGTCAGCAAGCCTGTGCCCACCCTGCCCAGTCACTTTGGAGGCCGCTGCGGAACTTCCGCTGCCATCTTCGGATCCTGTGTCCAGCACGGGGGCTCCACCGGGGCAGGGATCGTGGTGAGCGTGGCTCGTGGGGCCCCTCGTGGGGAGCAGGGTCTGGCACTCACCAAGGCGCACGACTAGGACTTGTTGAATGAATCCGTCGTCGCCTTTAGCTTTTAGTCCTTTGAAGAGTGAAGAGCCCCCTGAAAAAGGAAATCATGAAATATTTTACATGGGGAAGTTTTGATTTTTTTTTAATTTTTTTATTATTTATTTATTTATTTTATTTATTTAGTTTTGAGACAGCGTCTCGCTGGTCTGGCAGTGCAGTGGTGCAAACCGGTTCATTGCAGCCTCGACCTCCCGGGGCCATCGTCGCCTTTAGCTTTTAGTCCCCTTGAAGAACCCAAGAATAGATAATCATAGAGATTTTTCCATGGAAGTTCTTTTTACAAACTTTTATTCACGTCTGATTTCTAGGCATCCCCCGGGGAGGGCAACGGGCAGGGCCCTCCAGTGCCACCTTCTGCGGCGGTGAACCGCAGGGGCTCAGCTGGGCGGTGGCTGGGTTATGGGCGCAGGAGGGTAGGAGCGGGGAGGGGAAAAGCAAAGCAGCGGAAAGAAGCTGGGGAGCCCTGGAACAGACATCCAGACCTCCTGAAAGGCTTGTGGAGAGGCACAGGCTGGATCTCCTGGAGGTGAGAATGTGTTTGTTGTTGTTGTTTGTTGTTGTTGTTGTTGTTGTTGAAGCAGAATGGGGAGGAACTGGGGAAAATCTCAGAGAGGGAACATGAAAGAGCTCCCAAACACGAAGACCTATAACTCCCCCAAGATAACCATCTTCCAGAAAAACTAGACAGAAAAACTAACGAGTCTTGGAACCCCTGAAATCCCTGGAGGAGTAGCATCATCATGACCCTCTGTGTTCCTCTTGGCAAAGGACTTGCTTTCCCTTTGTTTTGTACAAATTGTGTGTGTTTGTTAAATAAATAAAACCCTTTTCATATATCTTTTGAAAGGACTTGGCTCTGTTATTTTATGATTCCAAATAATGCTGGGACTCAATCATTCTTGTACACTTATCATTGGCCACTGGTGTATTTCTATAGGGTAGAGGCCTGGAGAGCAGTTGTTCCAGCATAGTGATTACATGGTTTTTATATCATTCCATTTTCTTTCCTTTGTTGGTTTATTAGCTATAACTTTCTGTCTTCTGGTCCACCGCTCTCCAACTTCTTTCGCTGCTTTTGCTTTTTCAGTGATGGCTTCAGGGTTTCCAGAATACATCTTTATCAGTGCCATCAAGTGACATTCTACCTCCCCTTCTGGCCATTATGCTAGTGTTGTCATGTAATTTGATTTTAGACATGTTATAAACCCCAGAATCCATTATTATTGCTTTTGTTTAATCAGTCAAATTATTTTAAAACATTTAAATCGTAAGAACATATATATTTAACTATGTACATACCAATTTCCAGTAGTCTCCATTTCTTTGTGTAGATCCAGATTTCTGTCTGGTATCCTTGTCCTTAGGCCTGGAGGACTTCTTTTGCATTTCTTGCAGTGTGAGTTGCTGAATTCTCTCTGGTTTTTTTTTTTTTTTTTTTTTTTGAGAGGGAGTCTCGCCCTGCCGCCCAGGTTGGAGTACAATAGCTCAATCTCGGCTCACTGCAACTTCTACCTCCCGAGTTCAAGTGATTCTCCTGCCTCAGCCTCCTGAGTAGCTGGGATTACAGGTGCACCCCACCAAGCGTGGCTAATTTTTTGTATCTTTAGTAGAGACAGGGTTTTACCACATTGGCCTGGCTGGGTTGGCCAGGCTGGTCTCGAACTCCTGACCTCGTGATCCGCCTGCCTCAGCCTCCCAAAGTGCTGGCATTACAGGCATGAGCCTCCGCGCCCGGCTTGAATTCTCTCATTTTTTGTATGTCTTTAAATGTCCTTATTTCAGTCATATTCTTGAAAGAGTTTTCGTTTTGTCATAGAATTCTAGGAAAACTTTTATTTTTTTCAGTACTTTAGGATGTTGCCACTTTGTTTTTGTAAAACTGGCATAAAGTGGGCTTCCTGTACTTGTTATATAATTTTTGGAATGTGTACTTAAAATTAAAAACATTAAAATGGGATGGACAAGGTGGTGCATGCCTGTAGTCCCAGCACTTTGGGAGGCTTTGGAAGTCCCAGCACTTTTGGGAGGGGGAGACAGGAGGATCGCTTTAGGCCCAGAGTTGGAGACTAGTGTGGGCAACGTAGCAAGACCCTATCTCTCTGTCTGTCATATGTTGTGTATATATATATATGTATATATACATACACATATGTATACACACACACACATACATACATCGTGAATGTCCTAGATTCATCTTAAGTTCCACCAACAATGCATTTAAAGTAAAATGTGCCCAACCTGAGGGTAAAACCTATCTGCTGACATGTAATTTGTGTTTGTGAGACATTCTCAACAGCATTTGCTTTCCCTAGCATCCCTAGCATAGTGGTTCTTGTGTTTTCCTCACACCTGAATGTCTTAAGTGCAAAACCTGTCAGAATTCACCTTCCTTTGCCAAAAGATTCTATAATACTTTTTTTTTTTTGAGATCATTCGAGATCAGTTCACTGCAACTTCCACTTCCCATGTTCACAGGATTCTCCTGCCTCAGCCTCACAATTAGTTCAGACTACAAGCCTGCGCCAACACACCCGGCTGATTTTTGTACTTTTGGTAGAGACGGAGTTTCACCATGTTGGCCAGGCTGGTCTCAAACTCCTGACCTTAAGTAATCTGCCCACCTCGGCCTCCCAAAGTGTTGGGATTACAGGCGTGAGCCACCGCGCCGGGCCTAAAATACTCTTACTTCAAGTAAAAGTGCATTAAAAACAAACTTCTCAGTTGCATCCCTGGAATCCATAGAAAGCCTGGGAGAGACAATCAAGTGCTACAGGATCAAGTGCTAAACAGGGGAGGACAAAGCGTGGCTTCCTCACTAGGAGTCAGGGCAAAGTTATCTGCTTTGGTCAATGGAGACCGGAACTCGGTTCACCTGCGACGGGAGGATGCGGCCCAGAGGAGGCAGACTTTCTCTTCATGGTGCCTTCAGATGGGAAATCTCCTAGGATTTCTTTCTTTCCCTTTGATCTACTCCCAAACGCTCCCTTTGTTTCTTCAAGACCTTTTTTGGATCCCTAATGTGCAGGACCTAAGGGACTGGTGCCCTTCCCTACCCTCCCTGTCTGTGTGTCTTCAGCGCCCAAGCTCACCCAGAACATTATTGCCTGCCAGAGACAGTGAGAGGACCAAGGAGGGTGGCGGGTGCAGTGGGAACCACAGAGTCACCATGAACCTGTGCCTCGTGGGCTCCTAGCCAATTGAATAAACATCCCCTGAAGCTTCTCTGCAGGTCACAGCGAAGGAGAGGGTGGCTACCGACCCGGTGAGAGAAGCATCAAGAAGCATCGGGAGGACCTGACCCTACCCCTGGACCTTGAAGACAGGCCTGGCTAGGCTGATTTTAATGGGTAGACCCAAGGAAAAGGCTCAAGGGTGACCCAAAGTCCGACCCTGAGATTAAGGCTTTCAGATGTCTGATCGTTTTGACGTTGGTCAGTAGAATCCACCCCCCTTTTCAGGAGACTCCTTTGCCAAAATTCAGAGATCTGGGATTCCTGCTGCTTGCCGCACAGAAAGCCAATCACCAAGATGAATGTTGCCAAGGAAGGAGTTTTAATAGGGTGCTGCAGTGGGGGAGATGAGAACTCAGTCTCAAATCCATCTCCCTGGCCGACCAAAACCAGAGGTTTAGATGGCAGGGAAGAAATGTAACAATGTGTAAGAAAACAGGAACTAGGGAGGAGCAAGGAAGCAATCATGAGGAAGGAGGGGTCCCAGCATCTCATTGTCTGGATGAATTTCAGTTCCTTGATAGCTTTTTTGAGAGGCCCGAAGGTCATTTCCTGAGGACAGAACTCAGATAAAACAAATATTAAGTTTCATGCTTTAAGACCAGAAGGGTCCATTTCTAGGTTTATCCAAAAATGCTCCATATGGGACTATAGGGTGGTTTTCAGATCAAGAAAGAAAAAGATTGTGCAGACCAAAGTCTGCAGTTAACCAGAGAAGAAACATAATTTTCTGACCATAGGATGTATGGGGCCAGAGAATGAACAGCCTATAGAAAAACTGTTTTTTGTCCTGAGCATAGGGGAAGGATGAAGTTGCACCAACTAAGGTGGGATTAAGTTGCAGATGGGGAAACATCTGGATTTTGGTTCAGAGCCCTGGGGTCTTCCTCAAAAGTCTCTTTCCTTGAAAGAGGAACCCTGTCTCAGTTTCTGCATCTCTCTGAGTCCTTCTGGACCTTTTAAGGTCTTGGTGCTTGGCCCCCTCTAACCCTGAGTACTTCCCCTCCTGCAGGGCAACCTCGCCCAGTACCCAGGCCCCAGCTCCAGTGACCATTTCCCCCTACTTTGCTCCTAGCAAAGGCCATTTCTAGGTCAGTGGTGAGGTACAGCCAGGACGGGGCAACTTGTTCTGAGATTTTTGGCCCTGGAAGGCCTTGAGCCCTGTGGTCCTGCAGAACCACTGTCTCCTTCTTTTGGAGAAAGCAAGGAGGAAATGACCTGTGTGGAGGGAAGCGAGGGCTGCACCTGCATGGAGGAGCTGAGGCAAGCAGGGCAGCTTGCCTCATTGGATTTGTCATCCAAGAGGTTGGGCTGTTATTATTAATTTTGAATTTTGTCAATACAAACTGCAGGGACATTTGTCTTCTTACTTGTAGGAACCTCACAAGACCTCTCATCTTATATTCCAGGGAGAATTGTTTCGTATTACACAAACACATAGGTGAGACTGCCGTTCTGCCCTGCAGGCCTCGATGCCTTGCACAAGGGCACCAGGACACCAGCAAAGCCCTTCCCATACAAAGAGCAAGCATGTTATGTCTACAGCCCAACGGCTCCAGTTCCAAGTACTTTCTGCTTGGCTCTATAAGCTGAGTACACGTTCCCCCTAGCACAGAAATTCTACAAACTCCCATGAATACTATAGTGAAAAGCAGGGCTGGCCAGGTGTGACAGATCACACCTGTAATCCCAGCAGTTTAGAAGGCCAAGGCAGGGTGGATCACTTGAGTCCAGGAGTTGGAGACCAACCTGGGCATGGCAAAACTTCAACTCTTAAAAAAAAAAAAACAAAACAACCACAACAACAACAAAAACAAGAACAGAAATTAGCCGGCTGTGGTGACTCATGCCTGTGCTACTCCAGAGGCTCCGACAGGAGGATTGCTTGAACCAAGACGCCACCAGATACAATGAGACTCGGTCTCACGGAAAAAGACAAACATAAAAAAGAGGCAGTGTAAGAGGCGACTCTAGGGACAGGGAAAAAACACGAAGGTTTTTCAAGTGGTGTTAAAAGCCAATAGGCCTTGGGGACCATTCAGCAATCTACAAAGCAGGGAAGCCTAGATCCCCGAGCTCTGCCTGCCAAGTACCACTGCAGCTAATATGAGAGACCTCCCCCACAGAGACTGAAATTTGCCTTCCGAGGAAACAAGTGACTGCAGACATCTGTCCCAGGACAGTAGACAAGGAAACAAGGTCTCACAAAAACAAAAACAGCTGACCACACCATACAATCACGGAGACCCAGCCTGCGACTATAGGCGAAACAAACAAACGAACAAAAAAACGCTGTATATTATTCATACCATGAAGGACCAGAGGAAACTGCGAATGCAGTCCCCTCCTACTGTTGCGGGAATCAGGAAACCGAGAGACCAATGGGTGGAACAGGAGGATTTTATTGCGTGCATTCAGGCCCAGCAGATGAAAATCCAAAGGCTGAGCCCTGATCAAAGACAAGGCTTGACTTTTATACACTCTTCTGAAAGGGGGTTGGCTAGTTTGAATGGCACAGTGGGAATTTGATGGCGCAAAACTCGTAGGGCAGGCAAGAGGGCTTAGAAACTGGAGTAATGAGAAATGGTAAGAGAAAAAGACAAGGTAGTCAAGACGTTTGTTGTTTTTTCCTTTTATCCTTGCTGGGGCCGGACTGTGTTGAGAGAGTATCTGGAACTCATTCCTCAGGGCTCTGGCTTTTCTGATAGTGTTATCAAGGATCTGCTAGGGCTCTATCTATTGCTGGCCTTGGAGTCTGTTAAGTGCAAGAAAACCTGTCTCTTCCTTTTAACTTCTGATTCATTACTATAAGTTATGCAGTGGAGCTTTCCACGTTAGGGGAGATGACAGAAAACAGCATCTCAGGAGTCCAACAGATGGAAAACCGCAGCTTTAGGATGAACCATTGTGGTGACTATAAAGCATTTGCTCTGCAAAGTAAGTGTGAGTGCCCACACCTCCACCCCGCCACAGCTCCATATGCCTCACCCTTTACACACACAGTCACTTGCCACAAGCACCGCACCATCCAATCCCCAACCCTCCTAGCCCTAACATACAGCTAGGACCCTCACGTCCAACCAGCAGTCCTGGACTTGCTCCTATAGCATGGAAAATCCTTCCTGGGGGAGCAGCAGCCCCTGCGCTGCCTCATCTACATAGAAACGCCCTATTGGTTATGTCACGGATAGTGCCTTTCCCAGTCCCCTTCTGCTCTTCCGCCCCACCCTCCTCCACTCAGCCGACCAACCCACTGCTGGAACCGGCAGGGGAAGTGATGTCTGCCTGTCCCTCCTTTCTCTCCCGCTCTTGTCCTTTGGGGAGGTGTGCCGAGACCCCGCATCTAGTCTCCCCCAAAGAAGCGACTACTTAACTAACCTGTGTCCTGCAGAGGACACTCCTGGTGGTCAGCTGGAAGCCTGTGCACCTGTCTTCAAATAATGGCTTTTAATTTGCAGACTAGAATGTTTAGGATTACAAAGAAAATCAGTTCCTTTCAAACCTAGTTATCTTTGTGAAGTAGCATTCCACTTAAAATTGGAAGCCCTTCAATAACAGAGAGAAATCATATCTATGAAACTAGAGAGGCTGCTCAGATGACTGCAAACCAGCCATCCTTATTGGTTTTACCAATAGTAGTGTTATAAAGGAAGTTGTTCAGTTTTGTGAGTCTTGTAGGTTTGCTTTGTTGTTTTTCAAATACAGTGTGGTACAAAAAGGAAGCAGAATGTGGTTGCTGTCTCAATGTAATGCCTCTCTGGGCCTGAGAATTTGAAAAGGCTCACACTCCTCATAAAAGTTCTCTTCTTTCCTCATTCTCCCTTTAGATCAAAAGTCTTTCTTGAAAGCCTTGTTGATCAAAAGTTGTGTCCCTCCTTGACAGAAAGGCTCATTCCCAGATAGTCCTGTCCCACACTGGGGGCAGGGGAGGAAAGGAGCCCTCTCACTAAGGAATTGTTAACAGTGCCCAAAAGCTGAATTGGTGTGGCATCACAGAATGGGGGGAAAAAAAGAGAGACAGAGAGAGAGAGAAGGAGCGATCTCGCCAATCCTATAGTTGCTGTCACTTGTTGAATCATCTCTAGTCTTCAAAGTACAATGAATTTACTTTCTCAAAAGAAGTAAAAGAATGAGAAATACAAAACATTAATAATTTGAGTAGTAGAAATACAATGCACAGAGGAATGATAGTCACAAAGAGAATCTGTATCCTGGAACAGTAGGGGAACCTATTCCATTAGGCAGCCAACTGGAAACATCAGGGAAAACATCAAATCCCATTTCTTCTTTAGTGATTTCTTGTAGCCAAGTGGTTTCTTTTCTGATTTCTTCTAGAGAAGGTTCTACGGCATAGGAAATATTTATGTATATGCCACAAAAGGTATTTGCCACCACACATACATCCTCCCTGCTCAGCTAAATATATCATCTAAAGTGATGTGATTATCTACTACAACCTTAGCCAGTGAATAAATAGCTTTTTGTTGAGCTGCAAAAGAGGCCACAGTTTCATCAGCAATGTTTTCTTTGTTTTCTTTTCTTTCAGAGACAGTGTCTGGCTTTGCGGCCCAGACTAGAGTGCAGTGGCACCATCATAGCTCACTGCAGCCTCGAATTCCTGGGCTTAAGAGATCCTCCTGCCTCAGCCCCCAAGTCACTGGGATTACAGGCCAGAGCCAACATGCCTGCTTTTCATCAGCAGTGTTTCCTGTGGCTACAGAAAGATTTGTAATCCTGGGAGGAAATGCTCCCTTGAAGCAAAAGTGTTCTCCCCAAAAAAATGCAAGGAGCTATCTTCTTGATAGCCAGGCAGATAATTCTCAAGTTTTGCCCCACAGAATCTCTATCTAAAATAGAGAAGTGGTCATGCCTAGTGAAAAGTTTGAGGGAACTCGCCCAATGTTGGGTTTCTTCAGATATATATATATATCTATGTCATATATAGACATATATATATATATGTCTCCAAATATCCTAAAAGACACGTCCCTCCACCATTCCATGTTGTTAGACATTTATAGGACCATGGATGGTGATCTCCTCCAGACAAAAATAAATGCTGGTGCAGGTAAGTGTACTATACTTTGAGTATAGCTTTTGGCATTTTAAACCATGAGCCAGACATGTTAGAGCAAGAGGGCAGGTTGATAGCAAGAGGGAGTATTTTTCTTTTAATTTTCCAAAACAAAGTGATGTTTGCCACTGTCATTTCAGAGTGAGGTGACAATTTGTTGTTGTTGTTTGGTTTTGTGGGTTTTGTTTGTTTGTTTGTTTGTTTGTTTTTGAGACAAGGTCTCACTGTCGCCCAGGCTGGAATGCAGTGACATGATCAGGGTTTACTTCTGCCTTGACCTCACAAATTCAAGCAAACCTCCTTACTAATCCTCATGAGTAGCTGGGACTACAGGCGCATGACACTATACCCTGGGGTGTGAACTGGAATTTTATGTTTTCAGTTGGCTCCCTAATGGAATAGCTTTCTTTACTATTCTGGAATACAGATTATCTTCATGAGTATCATTCTCACTTGCATTATATTTCTACTACCCTGCTAAATTTTTTTTTTTTTTTTTTGAGATGGAGTCTTGCTCTGTCACCCAGGCTGTATTGCACTGGCAAGATCTCAGCTCACTGCAACCTCCGCCTCCCGGGTTCAAGCGATTCTTTTGCTTCAGCCTCCTGAGTAGCCACCTAGCTAATGTTTGTGTTTAGTAGAGACAGAGTTTCACCATGTTGGCAGGCTGCTGTTGAACTCTTGACCTCAAGTGATCCACCAGCCTCGGCCTCCCAAAGTGCTGGGATTACAGGCACGAGATACTATGCCTGGCTCTCAAACCATTTTAAGTAAGCAAAGACAGATTTGTCTGGCTTTTTAGTACATTGCTGAATTATCCTCCAATCTATATTTTTAGGAATGGCCTGGGGAATGGCAACATGGAGATATTTAGCTAAAATGTGAAACTTACATGTTCTGTTTCAGTCTCTTTTTGAAAATCCTTCCAGTTTGCCTTTTGCAACCAGTTAGTGGCCTTGCCTTCTTCACCAGCATGTGAATTAATTGATCAAGGTCAAAATATTTGGGCTCAAAGGTTTCAACAGTGCCGAGACCAGCTCGGTCGGGGAGACCCTAACCTAGCAGCGCTAAAGGAATTAAAGACACACAGGCAGGAATATAGAAGTGTGAAGTGGGGAATCAGGGGTCTCACACCCTTCAGAGCTGCGAGCCGCGAACAGAGATTTACCCACATGTTTATTAACAGCAAACCAGTCATTAGCATTGTTTCTATAGATATTAAATTAACTGCTGGCCGGGCGTGGTGGCTCAAGCCTGTAATCCCAGCACTTTGGGAGGCCGAGACGGGCGGATCACAAGGTCAGGAGATCGAGACCATCCTGGCTAACACGGTGAAACCCCGTCTCTACTAAAAAAAAAATACAAAAAAAAAAAAACCAAAAAAACCAGCCGGGCGAGGTGGCGGGCGCCTGTAGTCCCAGCTACTCGGGAGGCTGAGGCAGGAGAATGGCGTGAACCCGGGAGGCGGAGCTTGCAGTGAGCTGAGATCCGGCCACTGCACTCCAG
>NW_016830168.1:16504-18411 GCF_001698545.2 Rhinopithecus bieti
CCATGCAGGGGATCAGAGGGGGCCTGAAGAAAGAGGGAAGGGGGGGAGGACAAGGGCGCCAGAAATAGGAAAGGGCTGCTTGGAGGTGGGAAGGATGGGTGTGGGTGCTACCTTGAAAGTTCCCTGGCATTGGATGTAGGATATGCAAGCGAGACATCCAACAAGAAGCTGTCGTTTAAATAAAGACTGAAGAAAGACTAGATATGTAAACGGCAAGAAATAGTAAGGAAACTGGACCCTGCTCCTCATAAAACTTCCCGCCTTATATATCAGGGAGGATCGCAGCGCATCTCGGTCAAGAAAGGTGAGACTGCAGTTCTGACCTGCGGGCCTCGATGAATATGCGCTAGGGCTCCTGGGCGCCGGGAGAGCCGTTCCCTTACACAAAGTAAGCGTGTTATGTCTACAACCAAACGGGGACACTTAAGAGCCCCAAAGACCGTGCTTTCTTCCCAAAGAACAGCACCGGTCTGCGTAGTTTGTACTTGGCCCTATAAGGTGAGAACACATTCCCCGCTAAGCACAGAAATCCTACAAACTCCTGAGGGGACTGCGGTTAGAGACGGAGGCTGCGTAAAAGGTGACTGGGGACTAGGGAAAAACACGAACATTTTTACGCAGCTTGTAAGACACTGGAGACCATGGACCAATCTCTGCAAAATGCAGCCCCACGTGGAGCTGTACGGCATTGGTGTTCGCAATTGCTAGATTATGGTAAGTCTAACGCTTCTTCTCCTAAGCCAGAGAAGTGAACATGCTACCTCCTACTCCTCGGCCTCGTAGCATAATAATGACACTGACGATCAACACCGAAAGCAACCCTCGACTGATAGTCTGTTCTTTAAACTACAAAAAGGACAGGGGAAAGCGCGAACGCAGTCCCCCACTACCACAAATTATGCAGTCGAGTTTCCCACATTTGGGGAAATCGCAGGGGTCAGCACATCCGGAGTGCAATGGATAAGCCTCGCCCTGGGAAAACCACCTTCGTGATCATGGTATCTCCCCTGCCAGGTAAGTATGAGTTCTGCTATCTCCGCCCCGCCACAGCCTCATACGCCTCACCCTTTACACGCACGGTCGCTTGCCCTGCGCACTCCCGAGTCCTTCTAGCCCTGACACACAACTGGGACTCTCAGGTCCGACCAGCGGTCCTGAACCCGCTCCTACAGCACGGGAACTCCTTCGTGGCGAAGCAGCAGGTGGGGAAGCAGCAGCCCCTGCGCTGCCTCATCTACATAGAAGTCGCCCTATCGGTGATGTCACTGACAGTGCTCTTCCCAGTCCCCGTCTATTCTGCCACTCAGCAGACCAACCCGCTGCAGAGCCCACAAGGGGAAGTGACGTCTGCCTCTCCCTTTTTTTCCTCCCGCCCCCGCATCTGTTCTCTCCCAAAGAAGCTGAGGCTTAGCCTGTGTTGCGGAGCAACCTTTGGGTGGCCAGATGGAGCCTGAAACCCTTCTTAAAATAATGGCTTTTAATTCGCAGACTAGAACGTTTCGGATTACAAAAGAAACCGGTTCTCTTCACATTCTTATCCTTGAGATGTAGCATTCCGCTTGAAACTGGAAGTCGTTCAATGTCAGAGAGAAACCACACTTACGAAAGTAAAGAGGCTTCTCAGATAACTGTAAACCAGCCTTCCTTACTGGTTTTATCACTGGTAATGTTATAAAGACATAAAGACAGTTGTCCAGTTTCATGAATCTTGTAATTTTTTTATTTGTTTGTTTTAGACACAGAATTTATTTCTGGACACATTCTGCAGGCTGGAGGTCCCGGCTGGCACAGGGCTCACACCTTGGGTTTTGCAAACATCTCCCGGCCCTCCGGCCGGCTCATCTTGACCAGGGAGGCCGCTATGCCCAAGTACACTCAGGCGACGGCGCCGATCCCGTAATTGTGTG
>NW_016830169.1:0-813 GCF_001698545.2 Rhinopithecus bieti
TATTATTATTTTGAGACAGAGTCTCACTCTGTCACCCAGGCTGTAGTTCAGTGGCGTGATCATGGCTCACTGCAACCTCCACTTCCCAGGTTCAAGCGATTCTCCTGCCTCAGCCTCCTGAGTAGCTGGGATTATAGAAGCATGCCACTACGCCTGGCTTATTTTTTTATTTCTAGTAGAGACAGGTTTTCACCATGTTGGTCAGGCTGGTCTCAAACTCCTGACCTCATGATCCACTCTCCTTGGCCTCCCAAAGTGCTGGGATTACAGGCATGAGCCACCATGCCCGGCCCCATAAGCCTTTTGTAATCTTTATTAGGGAGTTGGCTAGTGCTTCAAAAAAACCTCGTTTATCACACACAGGGGCCCATATGCTGGTCTTGTATCAGTGTGTCTTTGAAATTAATAATTAATTTATAGAGAAACTGAACTTTTTTATCTTTTAAAATTGACCCTTACAGTCTTACATGCCCACCTCTTCTGTAATAGTCCTTGGGCCTCAAGGAGTTCAAAAGCTTTAATTTATTGCCCTGTGTCTCAGGAATGCAGTTTGTTTCTATTGGCATCTTCTATGTGGCCTGAAATGAGGCTTTGATTGGTGTCAATGTTTAAGATTTAGCAGGACTTGATGTCCCCTTTAGACCTAGGAGTCAAAGCCCTGTAACTTAATGTCACAAGGACTTTAAAAGCACATACAGGAAGATACATGGATGTAATAACCTTTATTAAAAAATCTTTTTCTCTCAATTCTTTTTCTAAGCAAACCAAAACGTAAATATGACAATTTGATCATATCAAAGTTTTTTTTTTTTT
>NW_016830170.1:0-2654 GCF_001698545.2 Rhinopithecus bieti
CCAGGCATGGTGGCTCATGCCTGTAATCACAGCATTTTGGGAGGCCAAGGTGGGCGGATCACAAAGTCAGGAGTTCCAGACCAGCCTGAACTACATGGTGAAACCCCACCTCTACTAAAATACAAAATTAGCTGGGCGTGGTGGTGACACCTATAATCCCAGCTATTCAGGAGGCTGAGGCAGAGGAATCACTTGAACCCAGGAGGCGGAGGTTGCAGTGAGCTGAAATCGTACCACTGCCACTGCACTCCAGCCTGGGCGACAGAGCGAGACTCCATCTCAAAAAAAAAAAAAAAAATTATCTCAGTATTTTTTTCCTTAGCAAACCAAAGCTTAATAATAATACGACAACTTGGCCTCACATGGTGGCTCACGCCTGTGATCCTAGCATTTTGGGAGGCTGAGGCGGGAGGATCATCTGAGGTTACGAGTTCAAGATCAGCCAAGCCAATATGGCAAAACCCCATGTCTACTAAAAATACAAAAATTAGCCAGGTGTGGTGGCACATGCCTGTAATCCCAGCTACTGGGGAGGCTGAGGCAGGAGAATCACTTGAACCCAGGAGGCGGAGGTTGCAGTGAGCGAAGATTGCACCACAGCACTCCAGCCTGGGCCACAGAGCAAGACTCTACCCTGAAAAAAAAAGTATATGACAACTTGATTATATAAAAGTTTTTGGGTTTTTGACCCAGCATGGTGGCTCACACCTGTAATCCCAGCACTTCTGGAGGCCGAGGCAGGTGGATCACGAGGTCAGGAGATCGAGACCATCCTGGCTAACATGGTGAAACCCCATCTCTACTAAAATACAAAACATTAGCCGGGCGTGGTGGCAGGCGCCTGTAGTCCCAGCTACTCAGGAGGCTGAGGCAGGAGAATGGCATGAACCTGGGAGGCGGAGCTTGCAGTGAGCCGAGATCATGCCACTGCACTCCAGCCTGGGTGACAGAGTGACTCTGTCTCAAAAAAAAAATGTTTTTGGGTTTTTTGTGACTTACACTGACTGTTCATGACATGGTTGGACTTTCCTATTTGTTCTGAACATCCCTCTTTTTTATTTACTTATTTTGGCTTATTATTTTATTTATTTATTTTTTTGAGACTGAGTCTCGCTCTGTCACCCAGGCTGGAGTGCAGTGGCATGATCTCGGCTCACTGCAACCTCTGCCTCCCAGGTTCAAGCTATTCTCCTGCCTCAGCCTCCCAAGTAGCTGGGATTACAGGCACACGCCACCATGCCTGGCTAATTTTTGTATTTTTAGTAGAGACAGGGTTTCGCCATGTTGGCCAGGTTAGTTTCAAACTCCTGACCTCAAATGATCCTCCCGCCTCGGTCTCCCAAAGTGCTAGGATTATAGGTGTGAGCCACTGCACCTGGCTTATTTTTTTTTTCTAGCAGAATCTTGCTCTGTCACCCAGGCTAGAGGGCAGTAGCACAATCTCAACTCACTGCAACCTCCACCTTCCGAGTTTAAGTGATTCACCTGCCTCAGCCTCCTGAATAGCTGGGATTACAGGTGTGGGCCACCATGCCTGGATAATTTTTGTGTTTTTGTTGTTGTTTTGAGACGGAGTCTTGCTCTGTCACCAAGGCTGGAGTGCAGTAGCGTGATCTCAGCTCACTGCAACCCCCGCCTCCAAGGTTGAAGCAATCCTCCTGCCTCAGCCTCCTGAGTAGCTGGGATTACAGGCACCTGCCAGCACGCCTTGCTAATTTTTGTATTTTTAGTAGAGATAGGTTTCACCATGTTGGCCAAGTTGGTCTCAAACTCCCCACCTCAGGTGACCCACCCACCTCGGCCTCCCAAAGTGTTGGGATTACTGGCGTGAGCCACCGCTCCCAGCCAAAAACAAGTTTTTTAATCTTTTTTTTTGAGACAGAGTCTCACTCTGTCACCCAGGCTGGAGTGCAGTGGTGCGATGTCGGCTCACTGCAAGCTCCGCCTCCCGGGTTCACGCCATTCTCCTGCGTCAGCCTCCCTAGTAGCTGGGACTACAGGTGCCTGCCACCACGCCTGGCTAATTTTGTATTTTAGTAGAGATGGGGTTTCACCGTGTTAGCCAAGATGGTCTCGATCTCCTGACCTCATGATCTGCCCACCTCGGCCTCCCAAAGTGCTGGGATTACAGGCGTGAGCCACCGCGCCCAGCCTTTTTTTAAATCTAATTACCATATTATAGCTAGAACAAAATGCTGCTAAATTAACAATGATCACACAAAGTATACGATTTCTTTTTTTTTTTTTTTGAGACAGAGTCTCACTCTGTCACCCAGGTTGGAGTGCAGTGGCGCCATCTCTGCTCACTGCAAGCTCCGCCTCCCGGGTTTATTTACACCATTCTCCTGCCTCAGCCTCCCGAGTAGCTGGGACTACAGGCGCCCGCCACCACACCCAGCTAATTTTTTGTATTTTTTTTTTTAGTAGAGACGGGGTTTCACCATGTTAGCCAGGATGGTCTCGATCTCCTGACCTCATGATCCACCCACCTCAGCCTCCCAAAGTGCTGGGATTACAGGCGTGAGCCACTTCGCCTGGCCGAAGTATACGATTTCTGAGCGCTGTAAGTGTAAGCAGAAATTAACACCAGCTGGCTGTTAAATGCTAACTTTAGTCATTTAAAGGAAATTGCAAGGCAGAATCCCAATCCAGTT
>NW_016830171.1:0-2689 GCF_001698545.2 Rhinopithecus bieti
CACACTTGTAATCCCAGCTCTTTGGGAGGCCAAGGCGGGAGGATCGCTTGAGCCCAAGAGTCTGAGACCAGCCTGGGCAACAGAGCAGACCCTGTCTCTACAAAAAATAAAAGTTAAAAAAAAAAAAAAAAAAAAAGCTGTGTGTGGTAGTGCGCGCCTGTGGTCACAGCTGCCCCAGGAGGCTGAGGCAGGAGGATCACCTGAGCCCAGGAATTCCAGGCTGCAGTGAGTCATGATCGCGCCACTGCACTCCAGCCTGGGTGACAGAGTGAGACCCTGTCTCAAAAAATAATTGGGGCAAATGCAATGGCTCAAGCCTGTAATTCCAACACTTTGGGAGGCAGAGGTGGGAAGACTGCTTGAGGCCAAGGGTTCAAGACCAGCCTGGGAAAGGTAGGGAGACTCCATCTCCACAGAAAAAAATTAAAAATTATCTAGATTTAGGGATTGGTACGGTCTGTGGGGGAACAGAGACCACACACCTCTTTTAAAGGCACAACAGTTGCCCAGCTCCGATTAGATGTCTCCTGCTAACCAGAGTACACTATCCACAGAAATTTCCTTGTTTCCAACAGAAGCTGGAAAAACAAACTTTTGGCCGGGCGCGGTGGTTCACGCCTGTGATCCCAGCACTTTGGGAGGCCGAGGCGGGCAGATCACGCGGTCAGGAGATCGAGACCATCCTGGCTAACACGGTGAAACCCCGTCTCTACTAAAAATACAAAAAAATTAGCTGGACGTGGTGGCGGGCACCCGACATCCCAGCTACTCGGGAGGGTGAGTCAGGAGAATGGTGTGAACCCGGGAGGCAGAGCCTGCAGTGAGCCAAGATCGCGCCACTGCACTCCAGCCTGGGCGACAGAGCGAGACTCTGTCTCAAAAAAAAAAAAAAAAAAAAAAAAAAAAAAAAAGACTTTTATGTGTTTCAATACCTAAAGCCAGGTCACGGCCTTCAGACATGCCACTTGCCTGATCCCTGTTACCTCTGTACAATTTCTTTTAAATTTATTTATTCATTCATTTCATTGTTATTATTTTGAGACAGGGTCTCATTCTGTTGCCCAGGCTAGAGTGCAGTGGCACAATCACAGCTCACTGCAGCATTGACCTCCTGGGCTCAAGCGATCCTCCTGTCTCAGCCTCCTGGGTAGCTGGGACCACAGACGTGCACCACCACATCCAGCTAATTTCTAAAATTTTTTGTAGAGATGGAGTCTCCCTATGTTTCCCAGGCTGATCTCGAACCCTTGACCTTGAGCAGTCCTCTCACCTCTGACTCTCAAAGTGCTGGGATTACAGGCTTGAGCCATCGCACTCGCGCTAATAAATTATTTTTTGAGATGGGGTCTCGCTCCTTCACCCAGGCTGAAGTGCAGTGGTGCGATGATGTCTCATGTTGTTTAAATGTTGGCAGCAAATGAAATGACACTACTAGTTATTAGTATTCAGAGAGACACTGAAGAAATGAGCCCCTACGCATATGGACTATGTCCCAAACTAATACAGTAGGTGCCATTATTATCTCCTGTTTCTAGAGTTTCACATTGAGCACAGAGAGGTTAGGTAACTTGCCCAGGGTCACACAGCTTGTAAGTGGCACAGTACAGATTCAAACTTAAGGTTGACTGACTCGGGTAGTTGTTCTTTATTTTCTTTTTTTGCGATGGAGTCTAACTGTGTCTCCCAGGCTGGAGTGTCATGGAGCAATCTTGGCTCACTGCAATCTCCGCCTCCCAGGTTCAAGCGATTCTCCTGCCTCAGCCTCCTGAGTAGCTGGGATTACAGGTGCCCGCCACCATGCCCGGTTAATTTGTGTATTTGTAGTAGAGACAGGGTTTCACCATGTTGGCCAGGCTGGTCTTGAACTCCTGACCTCAGGTGATCTGCCCACCTCAGCTTCCCAGAGTGCTGGGATGACAGGTGTGAGCCGCCATGCCTGCCCAGGTCCCTGTTCTTAACCACAGTAGACACTGCACAGAGAATGTCCAGACACAGAGAGGTCAGGGAGAGCTGAGAGGCTAAGCCCAGCCTCTGAAGAGTCATTTTATCCCGTATCCTTCCCTTCTGCCTCCCACAGAACCCGGAAGGCATCCCGGTCAAGCAGGACTCCTTGTCTTCTCAGAACCAATTTGGCATCTTGCCCTTGTCTTGGGACATTCCAGAACTCGTCAAGTATGTTGGGCTCTTGAGGAAGGGGTTCAGGGCTCCCCTATCCCAGGAGAGGGAGCGGGGGGCTCCGAGGCCTGAGCAGACCACTCATCCGCCCTCCTCACAGCATGGGCCAGTGGAAGATCCGAGCCTACTATGAAAATTCACCGCAACAGGTCTTCTCCGCTGAGTTTGAGGTGAAGGAGTATGGTAAGAGGAGGAGGGGCTGGGGGAGGCAGCGCCCAGAACGCCTGGCCCAGCGCCGCCCCCACCAACACTGTCTCTCCCCCAGTGCTGCCCAGTTTCGAGGTCATAGTGGAGCCTACAGAGAAATTCTACTACATCTATAATGAGAAGGGCCTGGAGGTCACCATCACCGCCAGGTGAGGGACTGGGGGTGGGGCCAGGTAAGGGCTGGGTGAGGGACCAGGTGAAGACCAGGTGGGGGACTGGGGTGTGGGACCAGGTGGGAGGCTGCAGGTGGGGTAAGGTAAGGGGCTGGGGGTGGGACCAGGTGGGAGGCTGCAGGTGGGGTTAGGTG